>NW_005842543.1:844404-846855 GCF_000455745.1 Alligator sinensis
ATGTGAGCCTTGATAATTTTTTCAAAGACTTTGCCAAGGATGGAGGTGAGACTGACTGGCCTATAGTTGCCCGGGTCCTCCTTCCTCCCCTTTTTGAAAATGGGGACCACGTTGGCCCTTTTCCAGTCCTCCGGGACTTGGCCCGTGCGCCACGAGCTTTCAAATATTCCCGCCAGTGGCTCTGCAATGATGTCGGCCAGTGCCTTCAGCACCCTCGCATGGAGCTCATCCGGGCCTGCCGACTTAAAGGCATCCAGTTCTTCCAAATGACTCTGCACCATCTCAGGGTCTACACATGGTAGTCTGGCACCTTGCTGCTGCCTCTCTACAACCCCAGTGAGAGACTTGTCATGCCCCTCACTTAGGAACACTGAGGCAAAGAACTCTTTGAGGAGTTCAGCCTTGTCCCCTCTGTCCGTCACCAATTGTTTCTGCCCATTTAGCAGGGGCCCTAGTCCTCCCTGGGCCTTCCTTTTACTCCCAATATATCTAAAAAACAATTTCTTGTTGTCTTTTACTGGGGAGGTCAGTCCTGGGACCAGGTTTGTTCAATATCTTCATCAGTGACCTGGAAGATGGCATACAGTGCACCCTCAGCAAGTCTGCAGATGACACCAAGCTGGGGGGTGTAGTAGATACGCTAGAGGTTAGGGTTAAGATTCAGATTGACCTAGACAAATTGGAGGATTGGGCCAAAAGGCATCTCATGAGGTTCAATAAGGACAAGTGCAAAGTCCTGCACTTAGGACAGACAGTCCGTTGAAGCAGTACAAGCTGGGGACTGACTGGCTGGGCAGCAGCTCTGTAGAAAAGGACTTGGAGGGTTACAGTGGACAAGAAGATGAATATCAGCCAGCAGTGTGCCCTTCTTGACAAGAAGGCTAATGACATACTGGGCTGCATTGGTAGGTGTGTTACCAGCGGGTCAAGAGAAGTGATTATTCTCTATTCAGCACTGGTGAGGCCACCTCTGGAGTACTGTGCTTCGTTTTGGACCCCGCACTACAGAAAGGATGTGGACAAATTGGAGAGGGTCCAGCAGAGGGCAACAAAAATGGTGAGGGAGCTGGGGGACATGACTTATGACAAAAGACGGAGGGAACCTGGCTTACTTAGTCTAGAGAAGAGGGCACAGAGAGAATTTAATAGCAGCCTCAGCTACCTGAAGGGGGGGTTAAAAAAGAGGATGGAGCTAGACTGTTCTCAGTAGTGGCAGATGACAAAACAAGGAGCAACAATCTCAAGTTGCAGCAAGGGAAGCTGAGGCTAGATATTAGGAAGAATTTTCTCACTACGAGGCTAGTAAAGCACTGGAACAGGTTACCCAGAGAAGTTGTGGACTCTCCATCCTTGGAGCTTTTTAAAGCTGGCTAGACAAAGCCTTGGCTGGGATGATCTAGTTGGGGCTGGTGCTGCTTTGAGCAGGGGGTTGGACTAGATGACCTCCTGAGGTCCCTTCCAACCCTATTTTTCTATGATTCTAGCCCAGATGCACAGCCCCTTCTCCGGTGCAAGGAGGTAAGCACACTACTTGCTCTTCCCCCTGCGTGCTCCAAAGTTCTGCAGACAAGGGGCACCTGTGGCTGCCCCCTCTTACTCTGCAGCAGCCATTCTGAGCCGCCTGCTCTGACTCATTCCTCCACCGCTCCCAGGGCTGGTGGAAGGGGTCGCAGAGAGTGGATGGCTCTAGACCTGTGCCAGTCCTGAGAGGAGCAGTCACAGTAGCAGAAGCTGTGCTTCTCCCCTTAGATACAGGCTAGGGGTAGATTGGGGAAGGGGTTCCCCCCACCAGAACCTGTTGCTTGCCCCTCCTACCCTCTCAGCATCCCTACATGACATGTGTGCATAGCCCAGCACCTGGTCCCTGCTGGCTGGGTGTCCCCAGGCTTTATCTGTTTTGACCCCAGGGCTGAAGTTTGTGGGGGATCCTAAAGGTAGAAATTGGCTCTTCAGATCTCAGTCCCAAGAATGATCTGGCCCCATGTGCCACACTGGGAAAAAACATGTGGGGCAGGAAAGCCAGGGAAGTAGCTGGAAGGGGCAACTGCCATGCTGTGTCATGCCATGCCATACCATAATTAATTAACACCACATTTATTAATAATATAATGCTAATATTATAATATTCATATTAATTTGCATTAGTTTCTGCAATATGGTGCTGCTAAGTTCTGGATCAGAGGGATGCCTTGAACCTAAAGAGGTTGAGAGCCACTACTCTAGTCCAGGGGCTGGCAACCTTTGACAAACTGTGGGCTGGAACAGCCTCGATCTGGTCCAACATGGCCCAGGTGGCTTTGGCAGCACAGCAATATGGTGGAGTGGTGCTTTCCCTGCTTCCTAGTTGCCAGTTCCCTGGCCGCAGTGCAAGTACAGCTTTCTTTTGGAGGGGAGTTGTCTTAAGGCCAACTTAGGCTTCCCTGAGCCAGGGTAGGTGGGAGGGCAGGGAAA
>NW_005842543.1:846886-860074 GCF_000455745.1 Alligator sinensis
AGGCAGCTTCCAGGTTTCAATCCCTGATGCAACTCTCTTCTGGCTGGGGGCCATGCCTGTGTTGCTGCTGTTTCTCCCAGCACCCCCCTCTACACCTATGATATGAACGCAGTTTCTGGCTGAAAAATTGCTGAAAGTTTCTTCTATACTGCTCCCATTTCTCCTTACCTCCCCCACCCCTTCCCCTACTGCCCCAAGCCTAGCCCTAGCACAGCTCCAATCTGGCTGAAAGCTGCACTCACCACAGCTTTAAAGACTGGGGAGAGAGGAGCAAGGAAGAATGGCAGCAGCCCAAGCACAGCATCCAGCTGCCCGGCCCTGGCACAGCTCCTCTTGACTCAGCCCTAATACAGGCATAGACACAGGCAATAGACCTACAGCTCTGCAGGCAAGATCTGGCCCATGGCTGCTATGTTGCAGACCGCTACGCTAGGCAGTTTCATCCCCAGGTAGTCATTTTCTCAGTGCCAGATTTAGGCATAAGCTAAGAAAGCTGCAGCTTAGGGCCTCACATTATGAGGGGCCTCAAAAGGGTCAGCTGCCAGACGTGAAGTGACCATGGACCAGCAAACCACGGCCCCACAGAGCCAGGTGGAGAGGCCACAACTTCTCCCGCAGGTCCCACAGCAGCAGTGGTTGAGGTTTGGGCGCACCCTCCCACCCGGGGGGTGAAGGTATCTTTACCTGTGTTCCAGCCATAAGTTCTGGCCACGGGGCTCCGCACGGTGGTCCACAGTTTGCCAGGCCATGGCGGCTTCTGGTCTCCAGTTTGCCAGGCTGTGGCATAGAAAGGTTGGAAACCCCTATTTTAGGGCCCCACCCTGCCATAATCTGGCCCTGCATTTTCTCAATGCAAACTAGTTGACAGGCTCTCAATGACACCTATGAAGGCAGCAAATTGGGAAAACTAGGTGTGTGTCTGCTCCTTGCTACTAAGTTTACTACAGAATAAACATGGGGCCTAATATCTCCTCAGGGAGGGGGACACACAAGAAGATTTCTAAGGTGAAACGCTATAGGACAGAAGACAGGAGAGAGTTGATGCAAACAGCAAATTTGCACAGCATAAAGAAAGAGGTAGTTAGCTGTGTTAGTCTGAAGTCAAGCAGAAGGCAAGAGAGAGATGCACCTTATGGACTAGTTCAATCAGAGATGCTTACGTTTTTCTAAGCCAGAGCCCGCTTCAAGTGCTGATGAAGTGAGCTCAGGCTCACAAAACCTTTTCTATCTCTGATTTAGTTGGTCTACAAAGGTGCATTTCTACCCTGCCTTCAGCATAAAAAAGCCCAGAGAACTGCCTACAGTTGTGACAGACTATCCACAGGTGCCTACTTTTGCTACTCCCAGCTGCAGTCTCCATCTTGTGGCTCTGCAGGGTTTCAGGGTTTTTTGTTTGTTTGTTTTTGGAGGGGGCAGGGAGGTTGACTCCAAGACAGGGGTGGGCAAAATGTGGCCTGCGGGCCAGATGTGGCCTGGCAGGCCATTCTATCCAGCCCACAGGGCCTCTAAAAAGTTTAGAAAATTAATATTTATCTGCCCCTGGCTGCCTGTCATGTGGCCCTTGATGGCTTGCCAAAACTCAGTAAGTGGCCTTCCACCCAAAATAATTGCTCACCCCTGCTCTAAGACCACAGGGGGAGGTGGGTAAGGGAAGGGCCCACTTAGTTCCCCACTTTGAGGGTTTGGGGGTCTCCTGTACCAATTTCTATGGCCAAGTAAAAGCTCACCACCACTAACCTGACACACACAGAACACCACCAATGGGACACAGGTACTGTACTTTCACCTCTGTCTAAGTACGTAAAGCTACAACCTGTATCCCTACAGCTGTGCTAGTACTTCACCTTGATATTGAAACGTTCTCCTTCCAAGCACCACACAAGATAGTAAGGCATAAATTCTGTCCTTGAATACAGACACACCTGCCCTCCCTTTCATACGCACAAGTTCCCCCAGTTCCCATGGAAGTAATGCTTAATAAGCACCCCAGAGGGTGGCTGATTAGAAGAAGCACAGTGCTTTTGTTTCAGAGCATTCATGCTAGTGGGAACGTCTTGTTTACATTGGGCATGCTCAAAGCCTTAATACAAACATAAGTGTTAGTATTCACCTGACAACAGTGTATGTTGCTACTCCCCGTACTCATATTACCTACCCTTGTCACAAGAGGTTTTTAGCCTCAAACTGGCACCTGAGCGAAGAACCTTCTCTGGCTAATAGATCTGTGTAACTATTCCCTTGATATTTAACCTGCATATCATATTTATAATCAGAGGCATTTTAATACTTCCTACCCTCCTGCTTTATCTTCATTTCAGCCAAATCCTGGAATCTTAACTCACCCCAGATTCTTACAATGGACAGTACACCCAGATTGCCACATTCTTAGTACCCCAGTTTGTGGGAGGACGATGTTCTCCCAACCCTGTGCTCAACCAGAGGAATCATTCTTGTGATGGTGCTCTTGTAAAACCTGAAGCCTTATAACCCCTAAGGGCCAAGCGTACACATTGGGAATTAGACGTCTGAGCAGCAATCCTCAGTCTGGGCAACTCGTACCTCTCAGGTTTAAGGGTCTGGCACTCCCCTTGTCTGCCTTTCATTTGGTTTCTGGATCAGGTCTGCCTGCTGCAGAGATAACAGGTGGGGCCTCCATGACTCAGATACTTTGAAGAGAACAATCCATCGGAGAATGCGTACATTCCTTCCACCACACAGAGATGTACCACAGAACTCAGCACATCAAAAGGAAAGCATTTTCCTAAACAGTTCTCTTTATTAGGCATGTCTACATGTTGCCCTACAGTGACGTTGTTACTGTGCTGTGCTTTAGGACTTCCACAAGGAAGTAACAGCCCATACTGTGCCGTGCGTGGGGTGCACAGTTATTTTTAGCAGTTACTTCACCATAGCAGCACGCTATAACTGAGGAGCACACTGCTATGGCAAAGTAGCTGCTGGTTACATGTAGACATCTGTGGATGCTACGTTGCTGGAGTGTGTCACTATGGCGACGTAGCGTCAGTGTAGACATGCCCACTGCCAGGTCTTGAGGGAGTTAAGCTAGCACTGACAAGGAGGGTGCTAGCTATTCAGCTCCTCAGCTTTGACAAACCTAGTTTCCAACAGAGACACAGAGAAGGGGACTTGGGACAATGCTCACAGTACCTTCCCTTTCCATAGACTCCTGGCAGGGTCAAAGTGATGCTGAACACTTTCACTCTCTGCAATATTCTCCATGAGTCCAATTGAGTGACTTCTCTGCTGCCCTTTCAGCAACTCCTTCGCCAGCCATTCTGGGAGCTGAGAGCTTTCTTCTTGCACATCTTCTGAGAAGCTGCCCAAGGAAACTGGAGATGCACCTCGCAACCTGCGGCCTCCTACAGAAGTCTGAGCACGTCGAAATGAAGGGTCTGCCACAGCTTTTGACTCTCTTAGCTCATCAAGGATACTGTTGAGACACAAAACAGTGAGCCACAATTGGGGAAGACCAGCGCATTCCAAACACTCAGAAGCCAAATGATGGTTTTCATCTGTTGATCTCAAGCCACTTCAGACAGTGAGAGGAAAATGGCAAAAAAAGACTTTTATACATGAAGCTGGTGATAGGGAAACACAGGCTACCTAGTTCCTAGGCCAGGGGTGGGCTAAATACAGCCCGTGGGCTGGATCCAGTCCACCAAGCCATTCTATCTGGCCCATGGGGCACTTAAAAAGTTTAGAAAATTACTACTTATCTGTTCCTGACTGCCTGTCAGAGATGACAGGAGCCAGGAGCAGTAGGACCCAGGGGCAGCCAGCAGCACTTAGGAGAAAGGCCAGCCCAGCCCCGCCCCTGCCCTCCCCCCACCCAGAAGCCTCTGCCTGCAGCTACTTTCCCTGCTTCCCTGCATGCAGTTGCTCTAGCACCACATGGCCCCAGGCTGCATCACTGGACCACAGGGTCAGGAGCTGGAGGGTATGTGTATGTGTGTGTGTCTGTGCAATGAGGGGGTGGGGAAGAGAGAGAGAAAGAGGGATACAAGTGTGTCTAGTGAGGAAAGCACACATTGTGTGCATGTTCGTAGAGTGAATCCCACATGCATACCTCACCATACACATGTATCCACACCCCCCTTGCACTGCCATACATGCAGACCCCCACACCCATAAACCCTCACACACCCCCAACCACCCTTCCCCACAAACCCCACATATCCACACACCCACATGCTCCCTCACCCCACACACCTATCCACTCCCCCACAACCCCCACACACAGCAACATACTCACACACCCACAGCCCCCCAACAAGCCTATGCCCACCCCCCATAGTTTACAAGAGTAAGACTTCATTTTAAGCTATTGTGTGATCACCTATGCACACTATACAAACATGTAAATCAAGACAAAAATATTTTTTTAAATGAAATGAATGAATATTGTAGATGTTTGATTTTTAGAATATAATTTAGTATTTTTCTGGTTCTTAGATGGCAAAACCCCTTGCTGACAGGAGTACTGCTGGGGGCAAGGGGAGGGGCGTCTGGTGGCAAAGGCCAGGGGGTGGGGCTTCTGGTCCCAAGATGTCAACCAGGGGTAGGGCACCTGTCAAGGGGTGGGGCTACACATGCAGCCCTCGACAGCTTGCCAAAACCGAGTAAGTGGCTCTCCGCCCAAAATAATTGCCCGCCCCTGTCCTAGGCTAATGTCCTAACTTCTGCCCTCCTGGGCTCTGGCATACCCCTACTTCTTACTTTTGTTGCACGGAAAAGTCATTTAAAGGAAAGAGGTGGGAGATGGAACACACCATCACTTTGAGGAGGGCCTGGTGTGACAGAACACTTCAGATAGTACATTTTCCTCAGCAAGGACTAACCCTATTATTTCAGTGCGATATAAAACCCATGTGCCCAGGGTCCAGTCCTGCAGTCCTTCCTCCAGCCAGCTCCTACTGCCTGCTTCCACTGTCTGCTGAATACATTTGCAAACAAATTTCTGCTTCCTCTCATGGCTAGGAGGAACTTCCTATAAATATCAGCAAAGCTACCCATTTTCCTTCCCAAATTCCTCCTTTAAACTCCCCTCAGCCATGATGCCACTGAAAACTTGACAAGAGTTAGGTGGCAGGTGTTTCAAGACCACTGCCTGTTATAATGGCTAATTGCCTCATTGTTGCCTTGTATTTCCTACCTTTGTCTTATTCTTAAGTTTTGAAGCTTTTGAATTAAAAAGCATCTCTGCTTTTTGTTTGCAAGAAAAAAGGGGAAGTAACTACTGGCAATAAGTAAGGGCACTATTACGAAAGGGTAAAAACACCCAGGGTTTTTTAAATGAAACTGAAGTTGGTTCCGTGTTCCTGGTTTCTAGTTTCTTATTCAGTGACTAAACAGAGGGCACAGATGTTAAAGTTGTGGCAAAAAGCTTCCTGCAACAAAGAAGCTACTTTTTGAAACAGCATTTTTTTTGTCCTAGATCCACCATTTTGTATCTGATCAGTCATTTTCTCAGAAGAACAAACTGTGAACATGGAGCTGTCCACTTTTATGAGGCTTTATATGCTAGTTTAGTGGGACAAAGTGTAATGTCTGCCATAGCCCTGAGACACCTCTGGACAAAACTTCATAATACATAGTTTCCTCTTTCTATTTTGTATTAGCTCTTGGTAATAATCATACTGCATGTGTAGAAATGAACAAAAACAAAATTAAAACCAACTTACTAGAAATCCAAAAGGACAGTTATTACACAAATTAAATGGATAGTTAGAGATTAAAAAGTCAATAAAGCCCTGGTTTATCCTTAATTAGGAAGAGTGATTATAACTCTTAGAAATAAGAGCGTTGGTTAGCATAGTGCCTTTTGCATATTGCAGAACAAACAATTTTAAAGAAAGTACATAGAAAGTAGGCATGTTTACTTACATGTACAAGCATATAAGAACTATTTTAATAGCTTATTGTTGTGCATTTTATGACAAAAAGTACAGTAAGCACTACCAGAAGATACAAACTGCTTAAAGGGATATCACCCTATTCCCAAAAACTACAATTAATTGAACCTACAGGTTAATTGCATGACTGAGAGACTCCAACAACAGCAGTGAGACTTGGTACAATTTTTTTTTTTCCAAAGAATTTTGAAAATCTTCATCTTTTAATTCAACTGTGGAATTATTAGTGCTCGTTTTCAACAAGCTTATAGAAATATACCAAAGGGTTCCCAGTGCTGTGTGCTATGCCAGCAGTTCTATATCTGTAACATGTAATACTTTTGCTTTAATAATTTCTACTTTTTAACACCAACTGCTGAAGCTTCCTTAGCCTGACGAAGGGTTTTTGAACCCAAAAGCTTGCTTAATAACCATTCTCCAACCATTTGGGTTGGTGTAATAAAAGATATCAAATTCACCCAAGGAACCTTGTCTGCCTATGTCCTTAGACCAACACGGCTACAGCCTAAACCCCTACAAATTTTGATGATCTTTCTTGAATTAACTGGTATTTTAAATACCATTTTATGTATTAAAGGTGGCATTCGAGTAACATGGGAAATACTTACTGTGAAGGAAATGAAGGATTTTCTGTACAAATTTTCTCCTGACCTAAAACCATTTTTGACTCCGATATTGGAATATAGTATACAGTGTCTCCATTTTAAAGGGATGCAAGACTGGCAGTCTCACCAGTGACATAATCAAAGATAATTTCCCAGCTCCGGTTGAGTCTTCCCCTATTTATATGTCAAAGGATCACATTTGCCCTTTTTGCCACAACTTCATTCTGGGAGCACCCATTGGGCTGCTGATCCACTATGAGCCATACATACTTTTCAAAATAATTGCCTTCCAAGACAGAAAAGGTTCTTTGGGTAAATTCAATATTGTTTATTAAACCAACTCAAATAGTTGAAAAAAGTTCTTCTTTGCAAGCTTTTGGGTATAAATACCCTTCATCAGGCTGAGGAAGCACCTGCAGATTGTCTGTGCTCTTTCTGGATAGAGTGGTAAAGCAACCAGAGGCCAGTATGTATGCAAGAAAGCCAGTCTGTTAAGATGTAAATTGAAGTGGTCAGTAGGTGAGAGACAGGTGGTGGGGCAGGGAGAAGTGAAATGAACGTAGCTGTAGTCAATAGGTGGGGAGGGGGGGAGCGAGAATAGCTGGTAAAAAGTGAAGGATTTACCTGGGGAGTCAGATGTTAGACAGGTTATAATGTACCATAAATCTAATGTCTATATTTAGTCCACGATTTTTTGTATCCAGTAGGTTGATGAAGTGAAGTTCATAGGCTGATCTGTGAAAGGTGTGTTGTAAATTCCCTTTGAGGATTAGAATTGAGAGATTGAAGAGAGAGTGGTTATCTTGTGAGAAATGTGCCCCCACAGGTAATTGGGTATTCTTGTCTTTGATAGATTTTCAGTGTGCATTCATTCTGGTGTGCAGTTGTTGTTTAGTTTCTCCTACATATTTTCCATCAGGGCATTTAGTGCACTGGATGAGATGTATTACATTTCTGGAGGTGCAGGTGTAAGATCCAGAAATGGTGATGGTTCTGTTGTGGGGTGTAGTTATGATGGGTGTGGTAGAGATGTGTTGGCAGGTTTTACATTTCTTGACATGGCATCCAAGATATACTTTATCCTTCCATAAGTACAGCCCTCATTCCTCCTTTCTAGAAGTAGACTTTCATTTTTGCCATATTCAATTTTGCATATTATAGCACCTTTTATCTGACCAAACCCAGGCTATTAAGCAATCCATATCACCGTGTACAATTGCCTTGCCCTCATTTACAAAGACTGGCACAGTGTTAAATATTTCCTCAAAGCTGTATCAGCAATACGTTTACTTCTAGATTGCTACATAAATGCCGAATAGTGCCAAGATTATTTCTAACCCCTCCCCACCATTGGAACGCCCCCTTCAGTGATTATTTCTTATTGACAGCTGCATTTTGAGATGCCAGTCCTACACTACCTAATCCTTTTAATGTATGCCCTATTGATATTGTATATTGCAATTCAAAACTAGCAATATGAGGAGGCACAAAATCAAACTCATTGCAATAATCTAACACATACGCAATTGCTTCCATCAGTTAACTCACAACTTCATTACAGAATGAAATCAGGTTTGACAACACCTACTGTTCATTAAACCCTTAACTACCTGTATCAATTTGACATATTTCATACTCTCTAATGTATATTTCCTGTTTTTACTGTTATATAATATATATAATATTATTATTATTTGGTGATCTCTGCCCTTTTGGTGCATCCAGAGACTTCACATGCTACCTCTGTTCAGAAAGTTGAGGGTGCCTGCCACTCAGCCTTCATCAAGACAAACTGATGCATCTTATTTGGCCTATTCAGAAACTCACAGCCATGGACACAACCAACAAATATGCTGTTATCTTCTGAAACATGCAGTTTTGGCTTCTGAGACTCCCTTGCTTGCCAGTACTAGTGCACTGCTAAAGGTTGCATGTTTTGGGAGTAAGAAGACTTGAAATATGGATCATTTCTTTCCACTAAGGAAAAAAGCAAAAAAGCTTTGGGGCAGAAATAGGCATGTCCCAGCTACTTCAGAAAAGTCCAGTGATCACAGGGACATGTGATTAGAGGCATGGGTGACTGGTGCCTCCTGAGTCAGAGGGGGCACTTGCCTCCCAGCGGTCAGTCAGCGACCGGAGGGCGGCCCCTGCAGCCAATCCTGCCAACCCGCAAGTGGCAGCGGCATGCCACTGGCAATTCCAGGCATGCTGCTGGCACTTCCAGGTGAGTGTGATCAGCTACAGGGGGGACCGGTTCTTCTGGCACCCCCGCTCCCCAGCCAGTGCTCTCAGGGTGGGCACCACCGCTCTCACCTGCCTCCCCTGCCCGGGAACACTGGCTGTGAGGGGGTGCTTCAGCACTCTCAGGGGGTGCACATGCACTCGCTACGTGTTTCCACTGATTAGAGGTAACTTAGAGACACATTCTGTCACATATAGCCAGTCACATTACTGTTCTTTAGTAGAGCGCTGTACATAAGAGAAAAGTGAGATGGTATGCAATACAGCAGCATATTGAATAGAAGGAAAACTGAACCAGGGCAGAGTCCATCTCAGCCAATTCAAGCCTATTTGTTATGCACAGAGAAATGTGGACCTAGGACCACCAAAAGAAGTATAAGCCTCCATTAATCCTGGAGGCTAGTAAAGGCATAACAATTGATTGCTTGGGACAACTGAAGATAAAACAGGGGCTGGTATACAGGTCACAGGTTACTAAAGAGTGCTCCAATCCCAGCCTATGCAGGAGGTGTTCCTGATGGTGATCCAAGCCAGTTTGTTGTATGCCAGCCCATGATAACCCAGCTCCTTACTGAGCACCATGCACAAAAAGAAAGCAGGGGAGGATCTTGAAATGTAGCAGCATATTGCTCAAGAATGACACTTGAAATCAGAAAGTGGCCTGCCCTGGCTACACCGGACCCAGCTGATGGTTACAGGGGTGCATTACTGGGACAGACCTGAGAGATCCTGTACCATAGGGCCTTTCAAACCCCAGTTCCTTATTTGAATAAATTATTAAATAGCTACTAAAATGAATTGTTTGACTAATTAACCTTATTCCTTTTAATGATATTGTAGAGATTTAATCTTATATTGGCAATCTTTTTTTTGTTTGTTTTAAACGCCCTTTCAATGAGGAACCGAGACCTACAAACCTGGGACGGGTACGACAAAGAAACTGGGAACAAAACCAAAACAACCAAAACAAAATTCTTCAACTTAATCAGCAGGGATCTGGGTTTTCTGATTCCCACAGAAAAACACAGTAAACCACAGATTTTACCTTTTACCAGAGGCAACCAGATCTCTCATTTTACTGGAGACAGCTGCTGATTTTGAAGTTTTGTGACAAGCCCTCACAGGTTTGCAGAAGTCAAGCCTGCAGGGGGCTGGGAGGGAGCAGTGCCATGTGCATGCACATGACCCCAGGCAGCCTGGAGAGCAGCTCCTGCAGGTAAATTGTGAAGGGGGCAGGGATTGAGGCCCCCATAGGGAGGGAAGGAGTTGGGCAGGGCAGGGCAGGGGCTGGGGATGCTGCCCAGTCTGGCAGTGCCTGGGGCTGCAATACACAGTCGCAGGGCCCTGGCGGGGAGCAGGACAGGGCTGAAGGTGGCCTGTCTGGCAGGTAGGGAGGGTAAGGCTGGCTCCCCGCCACAGCATGCACTCCCAGGGGGTAGAGGGGACCCATGCCCCTGCAGATCTCTGCACAGGGCGGGCTGCCCACTGCGGGCTCAGGCAGCAGGGAGGGCTGCTCCCTGCCACACTGCCCACTCCCAGAGGGCAGCAGGGACCCGTGCCCCCAGGTCTGTGCACAGGGTGGGGGCTGCGCACTGTCCACTTCAGGCTCGTGCACCTGCTCGTGCAGCCCTCCCCTGGGGCCTCTGCAGCTAGCCGCGTGTACCTGGCACCGCAGGGAACAGTGGGGCAATGCAGGGAAGCTGCCTGCCGCAGGGAGCTCCACACTGCCCATGTGCCCTGCACGCAACCCCGCGCTGCCACCCCAGCTGCAGCCAGGACAGCATGGAGCTTGCAGGGGCAGGCAGCTTCTTGTTTGGCTCTCCTGTTCCCTGTAGCACCGGGTCCTACATGCCAGGCTGCAGAGGCCCTGGGGGAGGGCAGCAGGGCAGGAGCCCACAGCCCCTGCCCCATGCACAGATGTGAGGGGCATAGGTCCCTCTGCCCCCCTGGAGTGTGTGCCAAGGCAGGGAGTAGCCACCCCTGCCTGAGCCCGCAGCAGACAGGTAGCAAGGGGGCATCTAGGCTGCACTCCGCGGCAGCAGCTGCCTCCTGCCAGGGGCAGGGGGCTGCAAGCCCAGGTCCCTGGCACTGTCCCTCTGGCAGCTGGGGGTCCCCTGTGGCAGGGCTGGGGGAGCAGGAGCTGGGGGAGGGGGTGAGAGGTAAGAGCAGGGCTGGGGGTGGGGGCTTTCATTTTAATCGTGGATTTGGGGGGTTTTAATCAGACAACTTGCAATTTTTAAAAAAGGGAAAACCAGGATCCCTGTTTATCAGATACATGGCATCCCACCCCAGAGCATCTACCTCAACATCCCTTCCTTTAAGCCTCCTCCGTCAGTCCTAAGCAGTGGCTGATTTTTCAGTATTTCCTCTCAGCATTCAAACTAGCAGCTTTCTTCTTTGGTAGCAAGTGGTCCAGGAAGATACTAATGAGAAAGCTGTACACGGCAGAGGGAGAGCTGGTGGAACAAAGCAAACCCTCACTTGTCAGAAGGGCTACCTTTGGATCTGACAATGCTCAGGCTGAGAACTTAACATGCGAGAAGCCTCCAGCGAATGGTTTCCTACAGGAAAGCCTGAGCTTTTGAGCAGGAGCTGCAGCACTGGTGCCTTGACAACAGTAAACAGCCTTCAAACAGCTCTGAGTTCTGCCAAGAGAAGGGCAGCCTGCTCCCTTGGACCCAGCCTGCTCCCACAGATTTTCTGAAATCTGAAGTGGGGGTGGACACAGCATCTTGAAAGGAGGCAGAAGGGGACCCTCTTACCTGCTAAGGCTGAATGTTTCTAACTTCCCTGAGGCAGAACTTGGCCGCACTTTCTTCCTCTGAGACATGATAGCAGGAAAAATCTTCAGGCAGCGCCACTAGCTGCAGAGTCTCTCCAGATCCTATCCAAGACCCAGGATGGGAAGGAAGGGCTGTACCTCCAAATTGGGCTGCTCTCCCAGTGCTTGCAACTGCTCTCCTGGCACCTCCCTCAGGCTATTGGCATCACATGTGAAGGTGTTGATTACACAGTGCACACAGAGCTGGAAGGAGGGGAGCTGGGCACAGGCAAAGCCCTCCTTCTTTGGTCCGCTTGATGGGAACCACAAACCTGCTTCTGTTGACTCTGCATCCTGAACTGTTGTGCGCACTGGGCTGAGGTTTACAGAGACCACTGCTCTGCTCCCCTCAAAAGAGGGAGAGAGAAGAGAGGGGTTTATCCCTTGGTGCTAATGCCAGTGAACAAACGACTACAAAAAATACCACAAATGCTCTTTTGAAGAGGTTTTTAAAAAAACAGAACAAAACACTGACCCAGTCACTGCAGTCCCAGTACAATAAACAGAACTTTAAAGATGCCTAGTTTTTTTATGCACTAAAAATGCCTGCCTTGAATGATTTTCCCCCTTTTGCTGTTCATTAAAACTAGAAAAGATTTTGTTGCAAGTACTCTAACTTGCTTTGACTTTCCCCTGATCATGTTTCAAAAGATGAGTAAAGAGCAAGGTTTCCAAATTCTGAATATTTTAAAGAAAAAGCCAATTCCCTCATGTGGAGTTCCCTAAGTGGAACATTGCAACAATTTTAAATTAATATTGTTTATGTATGTTGTGCCTACAAACTAAGGTAATAATCCAGAAAACACTTATGCATGTACTTACATGGAAATATAAATGTGCTTAAGTCATTGTTCTTCAATTGCGTGTTTAAATTTAGGCGGGCACATACATTTGCAAGACAGGGTTGCAATCTGAAAATAACACACCAAAGGTGAAGTTACATTTCAGTGTTCTCTGGGTTATGAATGTAATAATTTGTTAATATGCCTTCACATAGTAAGAATCAGTTTTCCAACAAAATAGAAATCATCCAATCAAAATATCTTATTTAAAAAGGTACATGGTATCGAGGGCCACAAGTACAGCTTAACAACATGTAGTTTAGAGAAAGACAATCAAAGACATGGTGGATAAATGACATACATTGAAGTACAAATCAGTTCTTAAAGTCATTAGCTTCAGGAATTTGAAATACCCTGACCATGGTATTTCAGTGGGCCCAGTGGGGTCCCGCAGCGCTCGGTCCTTGGACCAATACTCTTTAATGTCTTCATCAGCGACTTGGACGAGGGAGTGAAATGTACTCTGTCCAAGTTTGCGGATGACACAAAGCTATGGGGAGAAGTGGACACGCCGGAGGGCAGGGAACAGCTGCAAGCAGACCTGGACAGGTTGGACAAGTGGGCAGAAAACAACAGAATGCAGTTCAACAAGGAGAAATGCAAAGTGCTGCACCTAGGGAGGAAAAATGTCCAGCACACCTACAGCCTAGGGAATGACCTGCTGGGTGGCACGGAAGTGGAAAGGGATCTTGGAGTCCTAGTGGACTCCAAGATGAACATGAGTCGGCAGTGTAACGAAGCCATCA
>NW_005842543.1:860463-863760 GCF_000455745.1 Alligator sinensis
ACTCTTTCCTGCCTATGCAGGGAGTCGGACTCGATGATCTATTGAGGTCCCTTCCGACCCTAACATCTATGAATCTATGAATCTATGAAAGATCCAACTATATATTTTCATTGTAGATGGCTTATTTCAGATAAGTAAGAACAAAGTCTTCAGGAAAGCAAACAAGTAATTCTCTCAGGAGTATCTGCATCAGAAGTAAAACACACAATAATACTTTCCTCACCGTAGCTATGGGCAAAGGGCTCTTGTACAAATAGGTTCCATATATGGCAAAAAAGAACACAGCACAACTCTTTTAGCAGTATGACCGCCCTCACCACATTTCATGATAGTTATAGTTTAACAGCTTCTGAATTAAATAGTGAGAAGACAACATGGAAATATACTTCTTAATGCAACTGAGTAGACCTGCACCAAGAATTTTACATTGAATGAGCATCCAAGGGTGTTGCTTCTTATTATGGGGGCAAGGTTGCTTGTAATCAATGTGTACATATTGTGGAGGTTCTCTGGCAGCCCACATTGCTATTGTCTTGTGGCAAGTATGGAGATGGATGCTCATTGGTCACTTGAAAGCTTTTGCTTACAAGAGAAGGAACTCAAAATTGAAGATTTCCAAGTGGGGTAGTGGGAGGATATCAGTCAGTAGCAAGCCCAGGTAAGACTGCGCATTGGAGCTGGCCTTGTGGGGACATTTATACATCAGCAGCTTGTGGTTGGAATTCAAGGGGAGAGGGGTATCTAGTTTTTATCTACAATGAGATTTGATGTACACAGCAACAAACAGAATTAGAGTACACTACATCTTTAACGTGTTTGGTGACATACAGCAGGGCTGTCCAACTTCTAAGTGGCTGGGGCTGAATGCCTGCCCAGCTGCACCAGTGGGGGTTGCATGCCTGCCAGCTGCTCCAGGACAAGCCACAAACCCCTGGGCTGCACATTGCAGATTACTCGCTCCCACCACTGCACTGCCCCTGTGCCCCAATGAACTGTGCACCCCTCCATTGCTGCCCCGTGCACCCTGCCAGAACTGCATCATATGCCCTGCATTGCTGTCCCATGCATCCACGTGGTCCCAGGACACCCTCAGCTCCCACACTGCACGTGGCCCCTCATAGGAGAAAGAGGGTGCCCAGAGACTCTGGCTGCTGTTGTAGTGGAAGCAATGGTGAGGAGGAGCAACTGGGCAGAGCCCGGGAACCTCAACTTTATCCCTTGTGTGCCATATGCAACTTTACTCCTCATGGACCATCCATGGGACAGCTCTGATATATACAGCATCCTCCGAGCCAGGGACAAGTGTTTTGCTGGTATTTGCAATACAGGGATTACAAAACATTCTTTCACATTCTGTAGCCCTCAAAATCAGCACCCTGCTGCGTGAGGCAGCAGCACAAAAGCCTTTATTATTTTAGTAAATGGTTTCATTCTGCAAATTGCTTACCACACACCCAGACACAGACATGAGGAGTTACAGTTACAGCACTCATTCAACACTGAAGGTCTTTCTCCCGTTGCATTGTTTGGTACAATTTGCATTCAGTTACTTTGTCTGCTGGAGGTCTCTTCAGAGGTGAAGGCTTTCTGATTTTCTCATTCTGGTTCTCATTCACTGTGTTAAGAAAGTTCT
Organism: Alligator sinensis; assembly: GCF_000455745.1. Classification (NCBI taxonomy): domain Eukaryota; kingdom Metazoa; phylum Chordata; order Crocodylia; family Alligatoridae; genus Alligator; species Alligator sinensis. The sequence continues at coordinate 862,097 of NW_005842543.1, forward strand.
GAAGAATCATTTTCTCTGTTATAATCAAAATAATAAAGGAGTTTGTTTGAATTACAAATTGTCAAATGAATAAAAGATGTTTGAAGAATTTCATTTATGAACTTTTGACTGCGGTTATAGAAGTCCCAGCACTTTTAACATAAAGTTATCTTTAAGAACACAATATTCTCTCCTACATGTTCTTGTATGGGGAAGTAGGGGGAAAAAAAATCTCAATTTCCTAATAATTCCTCCAGCAGAGAGAGAGAGGGCTGGGGCTCAAGATCCACCTACACTAAAGGAAAGAACGAGACTGTTTTTCTGCTTTTCCAACAGCTATGAAAAGGGCTGTGTCCACATAGGTTCAGACCTTATGGATTAAAATAGACCTTCGTACAATATCCTACCTTGCTCTGGAGCATTTTCAACATACTTATTAACTTGTTCTGGGTCCAGCGAATTTAAAATTGAAATAATACTGAAATAATCTTTCCCAAAATCACTTTGGTATGTGGCCAGCTGCTTAGTGTTTTCATGCTTCTGGGTGTGAGCAAATGTCACTGTAGGAACTGGGAAGATAAGGAAGACAGAAACATGGAAGTGAAAGCAATACTTTGTGAAACCAAGTCTAACTAGTCCTGAACTGAAGTCTTGTTCTGTGGTTTGCACATTAATTTAGGCTTCTTTCCTGAACTAGAATAGGTCCTTCCATATGGGTCATTTTTCAGGATCTGGACTCTTTAATAATCTGTCTTAGTTCTATAGGGAAGGAGATGACTTATCTGTATTGTAAGGCCCCATGAATATCAATGGACACACACACACACACACACACACACACACACACACACACACACAGAGTAATTATGATACTTAGCATCCCATACCCATTTAAAATCCAGTCAATATCTATTTCCAGGTGCCAATATTTTGAATTTTCTCTTGGTTAGGTTTCAGGCCAGACCATGGAACTGACTCCTCTGCACTATTTGATAATACTGATCCAAAAATATTCCTGTCAGCTCCTTCAAGCTGCAGCAGGAAACAGAACTGTCTGGTCTATGCATTCTCCAATGAAGCCCACAGAATCATTATGGGTATTTTTTTCTCTGACTCCAGAGTCCTCTTGGAGAAGCTTGAGAAGTCACCTGAGACTCTCTTTAAGTGGTACAAGATAAAAAAGCCAATGGCTGAGTTGCCCAGAGCATCAGCAGTCCACACAAGGCATCTGTGGCAAAAAGGATAGTCTTAGGTCTAGCATGCTGAACTGGGACTCAAATGTCATCTGCTGGCTCCATTACAAACCTCCAGTGTGACCTTGTTCAAATTACATAATCTCCCCTGTCTCTGTTTTCCCCATCTGTAAATGGGGTTGGAGGGATGAAATTTCCCTATCTCAACAGGGGTCTTACAAGGATAAAATTCATCAGTGGATGTGAGGTGATCAGATACAGAGATGAAGACCTAGGTGGACAATCAGCTTTATCTCCTAGCCTTGCTGAACATTCAGCACCTGGATGAAGATCAGTAATTCTGAACATATCCCTGGTAGATCAAGGATAGCCTGACTGTGGCCCCCTCTCCCAGCAGACTTTCCAAGAAGCCCAAGTTCTTCCAACCTAAAATACAAATGCATGTCTAATTTTGATTTGCAACTTCGGTAAAGCTCCTATTACCATCAGCAG
>NW_005842543.1:863791-888817 GCF_000455745.1 Alligator sinensis
CAGAAGCACTTTTGAAAACCTCTTGGGTGCATCTACACATGCATTCAAGCATGACTCAATTTAACACTCATTAAACTAATGCACATTAAACAATTTTTGGTAGGTGTCTACACATGCAGGGACTTGGCACTAAAGTTAGTGCACTTGGCACCCTGCAGCCCTGCCATGTGCCCCTTAGTGGCTGGGCAGTGGTTAGTGCCAGGTTGCGTCTACACATGCATTAATGCACTTTAACTAATCATGCCAAAATTTGATACCTGCGTTTGCAGGTATCAAGTTTAGGCACGATTAGCCTATTTTTGCCATTTTTAATGCGCATTAAGGGCTTGCACGTGTAGACATGTGCATGCAATATGCATTAAATTGGGCTAATGCACATGAATGTGTCTCATGTAGACATGCCCCTCAAATATAGAACTACTGCATGGTGCAAAGTGACCCTGGACTCTCCTAAAGGAACAGGTGCATCTCTTTCTTTCACAGGAAATCATCAGCCATCAGTAAAGAACTTCTAGACTACCAGAGGGTTGTGAAGAATCAATATAATAGTCACAGCAGTTTCAGCTGATACTGATTCCAAAGAGCTGTGCAATACCAAGATGTGAATCCATTATTCTCATCAATTTTCAGTATTTTACTTAAGGTTTTAAGACAAATGAATTCTTACCAAGTCCCTTTTTTGGAGCATACTGTTTTGCATTGCATCCCTTTTCCCAGGAAAGGCCCATTAATTCACAGGCCTGGGCCGGAGGCTGGTAATGACACCTAAACTCAGTTTCTGTAGGTTTTGGGATTAAGATTTTCAAGTCAGAATGAGCAGAGGTAGCTGAACCTGGAGAAATTAAAAAGGTATATGACAGGAAGTATCACAGCCCAAAAAAGGACCTTCTTTTCCACAGAACAGGAAGATTTATATTTGGCTGTACATACCAACAAAATATTTGGTTAATAAGTATTTGCCAAAATGTTTTTTATATAAAATATGACTTTTAATTAAACATTTTTTTCACAAGGTGTCTACTTCCATAGGGAAAAAAAAACTGAACTCAGTGCCTGAAAATTGAAACATTTTCCATTTTTATCTGAGTTAAAATATATGATTCTGAAATGTACCTCCTGGGATTTGTGGTTTGGGTGCTTCAACTCTTTTCCATAGGATAACATTTTGCATGTTTCATTTTACCTCGTCATCAACAACGGAGGCCATGCTGCAATTTGGGAGTCTGGCCTCAAGAGGAAAATAGGAGCATGCAACACCTGAATAACATCCCATGTGAGGAGGAACTGAGGCAGCATGTCAGAATTTTAATATTTTGTATTTAAGCTGAAATGTTTCAGTTTTGATTTCTTACCAAAACCTAAAGATTTTTTCATGGAAAATTTTGACAGAAAGCTTTTTTTTTTTTTTTTTTTTTTTGGGGGGGGGGGGGGGTTCCCCATTAAAAGTTCAGGTAGTACAAAAAGGCATTTCCTGAAAGCTCTACAAATCAGTAATAATGACTCCTCACTGCTGATAGAGAGACATTGTGGATATGGTGGTAAAATATAGCAGATGGGCACTACAATCAGGCTGTCCGCGGGCACTTGACTTTCAAGAAGATGTGTTAGGGCTTGACCCAAAAGCCATCAATCTAAAAAGAAGACTTCCCATTAATTGCAGCTGGCCCTTCAAAAAGAGACATTGTCCAGGCAAGTGGCCAAATGCCTGGCAAAATGCCATTGTCCTTAGCAGTGGCAAAATGAATGAAACTCAGCCGGCTGTGTTGGATAATACAGAGACAGGCCTGTACTTTTACCCATAATCTCTTGGCACACTGGGAGTCTTTGAGAGGGTATGAGATATGCTGGAAAACACCAGAAGCACTATGCATGGGGGTCGGGGAATGGAGGAATTGAGGAGAGAGGAGTTAGTCGGGTTGAGCATGGAAGATTACTTAGGCTGAAGGAGGAGCCTCGACACATGGCCATCCCTCTGATCCAGTAGTGAGAGAGAGCATATCCTGCATTTAAGTAGGATGCTACAAGAATCCTGGATATGTCTGAGCAGCACCATACCTAGACTTCTGGCGGTCCCGGGCAAACTTTTAGTATCAGGCCCCCCTTCACCAGCGATAATGATAATAATAATAATAATAATACAAATTACCATTTTCAGGCCCCCTTTCTGTCTGGGCCCCAGACAGCCACATGGATCACCCACGCCTGTGTCTGGCCCTGCCTCTCAGCTTCACATTGCAATAGGACCCTAAATGGCCATTTCAAAAGGAGAGAGCGAAATCAATGCCCTTACCCTGTGGTAATCCTAAATAATTTGTATCGTAAGAAGAGATGGACTTTGATCCGCTTGCTTCCCTGATCTCTTGTTTAGAAAAAGGCTGTGCCCAGGGTGGAAGACTTTTGGAGGGCTTTACTTTTTCTCCTCGAGGCAGCTTCCAATCCAGGAAATCCTATCAACACACACAGGGGGACTTTGTATATCTGTACATCCACATTGAGAGCATCCTATCTACTGTAAATAAGGTCACATGCAGTCAAGTTCTACAGAGAAAGATGCATATGATATCAACCACAACAGTATCAACCAGATGAGGAGTTTCAAGCAGTAACCCTAGATAGCTGTCAATTTTGAAAAGGAATGGATAAACTTGAAAAAAAAATCTAAACCTTTAAAAAGTATTTAAAGTATAGTATTAATCCATGTTGGGGAAGCACTAACAAATTAGCAAACAAAGCTGGACTAAGATATTGGTTAGTGGGCATTCTGTTTGTTGATACTCTAGTTTCCCTTTTAAATGTTCTGTTCTCTTGTTCATTCTCCTGTTTTATAAATTGTTCTTTCCTCTTATTGTGCACTGTCCTGCAGATTTGTTGTGAAGGGTGGCATATAAATCATATAAAATAAATACATATAAGAATTTCAAGTACTTCACCAAGTCCCAGCTATATTGGGTGGCTGTTTTGTTTTCATATTTGTTTTTTAATTTTATGATTAGCTTTTTCTGTTTTTTTTAAGTTGGTTCCTTTTTTTTTTGCAGCTGCCTCAATAGAGCTATAGAGGCATGTAGTAAAAAATAAGTCCTGCCAAACTGATCCCATTCTGTGTGTGCTCAGACCCAGAACAGAGGCAGTGAGAATGCTCCAAGGAAGACCCTTCTACCGCTCTTAAGATCTGTTTTCTTGAAAACACTGGCAGCAGGGACCATCCCTGGACTGTCCTCATGGTCACAGTTCCAGATTTGGAGCGCACAGAGCAAGACTGGGTAAGTGAGGCTCTTTTGCCGGGGACCATCTTAAGAGCACCATAGAAGTGGTGTAGATGCCCAAAAATACACAATCAACTGCAGGGTAAATTGACAGAAAATGGAAAGCAAATGAGGTACAGTGGCAAGGCAGTTAAGGTATCTCACCATGGCTCTAGTCTAGCAGCACAAGTTGGAGCCCTGCTCTGGGCACGTGTTAAAGGTCACCCCTAAGTTGATGCAGCTGCAAATGGGTACAAGTCATTTAGACTGGGGGAAGTCTACTGAAGCCAACTGCACATTAATCCCTTGTGTGCAGTTGACTTCAGAAACTGGTGTGCTTGAACTACTCTAGCTCAATGAACTGTTAATCTCCGGTGGACCTTTGACCATGCCCGTGAACACTGTGGTTATCAAAGCAGGTCAGGCAGGTTGATTGCATATGGCAGAATGAGAATATCCTTGCATCAGTATTGGAGATGCAAGCTATCCTCCAAGACAACAACAGCCTAAGATAATACTTATAGCACAAACCTAACCTTGTTCTGTTACACTCAAAATATTGGGGACTGATGATGGTTTCTTCAATGCCAAATCCCATGGGTGAAATTATCATATGCTTTTTAAACTATCTTGTTGCTAAGTGCTCTTACTGATATCTCATTCAGTGATGTGCTCCAAAACTACAGCACCAAAAACTTTGTAACAAAAACTAAGGCTTACTTCACTAGGCTGAGGGTTGTGTCTCCTTGCTCCCAATAAAGTTCCAGTACTCATAGGTTCTACTTTTGAATATGGTTTCCACAAGACATCTTCTCTGTAAGTACCATAGTCCATAGTTTTGCTATTTAGGTATGGATTTACATGTCCTTTTGCTGAGGTGGGACTGTGAGAAATGAATTACAATTAATAGTAATAAACAGGGTCATGGGATATAATGGCAATGACTATCATTTTCTATTCTAAGAACTGAAAATATTGGTGTAAAATCAAACATTGGTATGCATTCAACAGGCTACATTTGTTTATAGCATGGCACCCATCATCATTCATGGATATGAACAGAGGTTTTTTATCTTTCACAACAAAACATAAGTAACATAAGTGTTTGCATTAATTTAGCTCTATTGCCTTACCATATTGCATCTGTTTCTCTTGGTGTGTTGTATGTATGTTGGTGTTTCGCTGTAATTTCATAAGGATGCCACATACTTTTGTCCCCTAAAGATATGATGCAGTGGTTATAAAGGTGAAAAACTGAAGAATGTTCCCAAACTCAAACTTTGTGACTATTCAAATAAATCATTTAATCAAGAGAAACTATGGATAAGCAGTTTCACAAGGTCATACACACAAAATGATGACAGAGCATTTCTGGCTGCAGAGAACTTCCCGTCAGATGGATGAATCAGCTGCAGACAACCACAGCATCTGTGCTCCTCACTTGATTTTGTATTAGCATGTCGTACTAATGTTAGCATCAGCTGCCTTTCTAAGCATCCTTATTGTTTGGAGTAGGTGACAGAAGCAGGGGCTGAGTCTATGCTGGCAGAAATAGGTAAACCCTTTACTTAGACTGTACATTTTTTCAGGCAGGAACCACCATTATACAGACTTGTACATTACCCAACACAAAGGGGTTAGGGCCTCTCTGTGCTAACATAGGAAACTGTTAATACTAACATGCTCAGTACAAGGGATGATGGCTATACTATACTACAGACTACTATACTACAGCTCCCCACTTCAGTGTAGAAGTGCAGGTCCCATCTTTGAAGGCTACACCCAGAAATTTGAATCTGAAGTCCCTCATGCTAAGGAAGGCGTGTAACCTAGGTCTGCCACTTCCTGCAGGGGCTATAATGCAAAAGGTTAGCACCACCATCATTCAGTGTTTCTGAAGGAAAGTGATCCTGACTGCTGAAGAGAGTACTGGCAGTGTGTGTTAGGTATGCTCAGAGCACACCTACTGGGACGCATGTCTTATGGGGACAGGCTGACGGAACTGGGTTTATTTAATCTAAAGAAGAGAAGACTGAGGGGGATTTAACAGCAACTTTCAACTACCTGAAGGGTGGTTACAAAGAGGATGGAGCTAGACTGTTCTCAGTGGTGGCAGATGACTGAACAAGGAGCAATGGTCTCAAGTTGCAGCAAGGGAAGTTTAGACTAGATATTAGGAAGAATTTCCTCACTAGGAGGGTAGTAAAACACTGGAACGGGTTACCCAGAGCGGTTGTGGACCCTCCATCCTTGCAGGGTTTTGAGACCCTGCTAGACAAAGCCTTGGCTGGGATGATCTAGTTGGGGCTGGTCCTGCTCTGAGCAGGGGGATGGACTAGATGACCTCCTGAGGTCCCTGATACACTGTGACTCTGTTACACTGACCTGCAGGGAGCTGATGTGAGGCACGGCAGCACAGAGTGGGGTGGCTACAGCGGTACTAAGATGAATTTAGGGGGGCTATAGCCCCAAGGCCCACAAAGTGCTGCACAAAGGTGCGGTGCAGTGCTCCTGGCCCAACCAGCCCAGCCCAACCACCCCCTTCCTCCCTCCAGACACAGCACCACCCAGCCCCACCCCTCTCCCCCAAGCGCAGCGCTGCTCTCCTGGCCCAACCCCAGCCCTGCCCGCCCCTCCCCTCAGCCCCATTGGTGGAGGGGCCCCACTTCCAGCTCCAGGGAAGCAAATGTGAAAGCCACAGTTTTAAACTTAGTGCCAAAGATGGGCTTCAAGTTTAAAAGTGCGGCTTTCACTTCCCTGCTGATGAGGATCCCAGGGTTAGGGCCCCAGATTGGTAGGGGCCCTTGGGCTCATTCCCAGCAGGCCCATGCATTAATCCACCTATGCCAACAAAGGACAAAAAACAAATCAGAACTTGATTCTCCAAGGGATTTCATGCAGACAACAGTGGCAAAATTCGCTCTGGCAAAAGAAGAGGCAGAAGTCCTCAACTGCTGGCCTCCAGATGCAAATATTGAACAGAAGCTAGTGAGCGGGACAGCGCCCTGCGGGGTGACTGCTCTTCGAGGAATGCACTGAGGTCCAGCTGCACTGCTGAGAATGCTTGTGAAAAGGGGGGCTCTGTTTCTAATGGTGAGTGGTGGGTGAGTGGTGCCTACAAGGCCAGTGTTGCCAAGTGTTCAGGTGAAAGGAGGCAGGTGGGTGGAAGAAACCAGCCTGGTACCTGGGTGGGGATGAGCACTGGGCACAGGGGGCATTTCGGAGGGGCAGACCCCTGCCCACAGCCAGGCCCAGCCCTAACCCTGCAGCAAGCATCTGTCAATGGCTCCAAGCCTTCCCTTTTCCTCTGCATCCCTGCTGCCCAATTCCCCTCACCAGCCCTTTCGCCCCTGGCCCTATCCTTCCTCTGCTCCAGGCCCCTTTGTCCCCTGACCCCGATCTGCCCTTGCCCCACTGGCCTCACACTCCCAGAGTGGCCAGGCTGCACTGGTGTTGGGGGGACTTTCATCATTGCTCTGTGCATGCACAGCTGGCTGGCGCATGCGCAGTAGGGCTCTCTGCCAGCAGCCTCACCTGGTGGTGTGGGGGCAGTGCTGGGCCTGGTGCAGGGCTCCGTAGTGGTGGCTCCATGGATTGGGGGTAGTGGCAACCTCAACCGCTGCCATGCAGCAGTGCGGGGGCGAGGGCGGAGGAAGCAGAAGGGGGCGGTGCCTCCCCCCTGTGGGGGCCCCAGCGGTGGCTCCAGCCTGTCCAGCTGCACCCCGGGGGCTGCTGCTGCCGCTGGTGCTGGGACTGGCACAGAGATGCTGCCTGGGTGCCCCGGTGACCAGTTCCGCATTGTGACCTGAGTGGGGAGTACCATGGGGAGAGCTCTGTGGCAACAGGGGGAGTTCCATGGCAACAGAGTCAGGGGGGAAGCTCCATAGCAATGGAGGGGCTGCATGGCAACAGGGACCCTGCCCCCAAGTGGGTGCTGGGGTGGAGCAGATCCTGTCACTGCTGCCTGCTCCTCCGAGGGCTCTGACGGGGTCCCTGGGGCATCAGCCAGGACTTCCTGCCTAGGCTGGTAGGAGTCAGGCTGCAGTGCACTTCCTCAGACCCACCATCCCCCTTTCGTGGCAAGAAGGCTGTCTCGTCGTCCCTGAGGAGAGGTCACCCCCTGTAGGTCCTGCTTCATGGGGTGGTGCGTTGATGGACTTATGCATGTGCAGTGCAGCCACTGCCCAGAGCAACACAGGAGCCACCAGGGGAGTTGGAAGCAACACGGAAATGCAGTAACAAGGGGCCTGAAAGCGTTCTGGGATCTGGTCTTTTCCAGCAGGGCAGAGGTTAGAAGCTCAGCTAAGGAGAAGCAGCCCAGCCTTAAAGAATTTCAGCTAATTTAGGCTAACAGGCTCCTGCAGAGCAGATTTCAAGATTTGTTTCCCCCTGGTAGGAGCCCTGCTGGGAAAGCCATTCAGGAAGATCAAATGGAGAGAAAGTGGCTGTTTCCTGCTCCATGTCAAAGGAAATGTGGAAAGGGTGGAAAATGCTTTGCTGGCCTCACTGGTTGCTGACTACATTGGTGTCAGCAGTGTCTCCTTACAGATTCTGTCAGTCTGTCAGTATGTTTCTTACAGATTTGCTGAACATGTTTCTGAAAGTTTCAAGCCAACCTAGTGTGCCTCCAGCACTTCAAGTTGCCTCTAGTGACCCATTGAGCAAACAGACGAGTCTAATTAGTTTTCAGCTGTTCTTCTAAATTGCCCGTCTGCCTGAAGTCCCTGCCTTGAGCTGATGTGAAAGGCCACAGCCTGCTCCCTGTGGCTCCTGGGTGTTATCACACCTGCAAGCTCTCTGATGGCTTGGATTGTGCGGGGACAGCTGTAATGTCTGGAAAATATTTCAGAACTAGAAACAGGCAAGTTCTGCAGTCACCAGTCATCTGTACATCACTCACCATAGAGGCAGAGAATCATAGAAAATGAGGGTTGGAAGGGACCTCAGGTCATCTAGTCTGCCCTCCCTGCTCAAAGCAGGACCAGTCCCAACTAGATCATTCCAGCCAGGACTTTGTTGAGCTGGGCCTTAAAAAACCTCCAAGTAAATAACCTGTTCCAGTGCTTCACCACCCTCCTAGTGAGAAACTTTTTCCTGATATCCAACCTCAACTTCCTGTGCTGCAACTTGAGGGTGTTGCTCCTTTTTCTGTCATCTGCCACCGCTGCAGTTTACAACTAACTCTTGAGCATGGCACAGACTTCCAAGGTCCCAAGGATGTCCTAGTGTTTTCCTGTAAAGAAAATCCCTCATGCGTTACTCTATTGGAAAGAAGATTGTGCAGTTAATCATTTGAAGTTTGTGTTACCATTTTGCTTCTAGTAGACATTTTTGTTCTTTGAATCATAAAACAGCACTAGGTTTAATCACCAGAAGTATCTACTTAGAAGTCACTAGATCAGGGCTGGGCAAAATATGGCCTGCGGGCCTCATCCAGCCTGCTAGGCAATTCTATCTGGCTCACAGGGCTCCTCCATAAGCTCTCTGTAAGCCCTGGCCCAGGGAATTCAGGTGAGGGCCCCACTGGGCCAGGGCCTCCTGTTGGGGAAAGGGGCAGGAGCACAGGGAGCCATACACTTAGGGGCTAGTTCAGGCTGGCCCTGCATGCTGCCATCACATGGCCAGGGACTGGGGTGGGGGTGTGGGAGCTGCAGCTATGGGGCCAGGCTGGGCTGGCTCTGCACCCTGCCACCACGTGTGGCCAGGGACTTGAACAGGTCCGCTACTGGGAAGGTGGTGCTGGTCCCACGCACTGCTGCCACCTGCCGCCAGGGACTGGGGTTGGAGCACAGGAAGCTGCGCCCCTCTCTGCCACAACATGCAGATCCAGGGACTCACATACTCCAGGGACTCCAAGGACCACCCCCCACACACACACCCCCATACCCTCCCACCCCCGCCATATCCCCAGACACACCCACACCACACCACACATACCCCACCACATACACACACCCACTCCCCAACCACACGCCCCTACATACAAGAGTAAGACTGTAGTTTGAGCTATTATGCACTTGCCCCCTACATACACTACACAAACACACATAAATCAGGACAAAAATATTCTTTTTAATAAAATTAAAATAAGTTATAGTAGAAGTTCGATTTTTTTAGTATGGGACTTCTGGTCCCCAAGATGGCAAGCAGGGGTCAAGGCTACTCTTTGGCCCTTGACAGCTCACCAAAACGTAAGCGGTCCTCCAGCCAAAGTAATTGCCCACTCCTGCACCAGATGCACTGGTCACAACAAATATATACTAGCGTTAGATAATATTCACTATCTGAGGCAATGCAGTGTGGGAAAGACAGTAGAAACTGTTGTCCAAATGGACCTCTGCTGATCAGTATTCAGAATGTGCCATTTCACTGTGCTCATATCAGCCGAGATTCTTTTACTGCAACATTCCTAAAAATCTGAAAATAAACCAAAGCTTGTGTAAATAAAATTCCTTTTTATTCTTTTGCTTCATTTTTCTAAACTATTTGGTATTTTTTCTGTTGCAGCATTTTCCTACAGATCCTAAAATTTCAAAAATGCTATAGCATTTATGAGTGTGATTAATATAGAATATCGCAGTATAGTTCTGATGTAGCTAGCTCAAGTACTACTAGCATAGTGTAGTAGCAAGGTGCTACTAGCTACTTGAACATAGTCAGCTTTTCAGACAAGTTTTGCCCTCTGTGCTACGGTAGCTACATTGCTATTAGTAGGGCCCTACTTAAATTGCAGCAAAAAAAGGGTTTTTCAGAGCCCACTCATGGCGAGCACAGATGATTTTGTGGGCATTTGTAATAGCCCTGCCCCTCGGCAGTGATTGGTGGAGAGGCTCTGCCCGGAGCTGATTGACTGAAAGGCCCTCGGTGAAAGAGAGGCCACCATCTTGACTGATGGCTGTCCTTTGTTTCATAGTAGTTAGGGGTCAGAAGGGACCTAAATAGATCATCTAGTCTGACCCCCCGCCACTGGCCAGAGCACATGCTGGGATCACACGACCCCAGACAGGTATTCATCCAACCTCTTTTTGAATTTACCCAAGGTAGGAGTGAGGACCGCTTCCCTGGGAAGTTGATTCCAGATCCTAGCCGCCCTAACAGTGAAACAGTACCTCCTAATCTCTAACCTGAACCTATTCTCCAGCAGCTTCTGGCCACTGTTCCTCGTCACCCCAGGTGCTGCTGGGGGGAATAGGGCCCTTCCTATTTGCTGCTGATCTCCCCTAATGAGTTTGCCCCACAAATTCCTTCAGGTCCAAGTTAGGCTCTCAGCCACCTCCTCACTCATCACCTCCCCATCCTGTGTCAGGGCCCAAGCTCGATTCACCATCACGGGAAGAATTTGCATCTCGAGAGCACTGGGGCACTTGAGCTGAAAGTCACAGATGCTGCACGCTCACCGCCCCTTCGTTAACGTGTGCGGAAATCAAGAAAGAACCAACATCAAAAGACTGTTAGGGTGTTCAGAGGGCATGGGAAGAATATGTTCTTCTTTTCAAGCTTCCCTTAAAGCTCAAATGTGGTGCAAAAAGATTCTGTGCAATCTTTTATCGCTGCACTGAACAAGGAGGCACCTTGGTTCCTCTGCGTGTCTGTTGCTGTCTCCATTTCAATCTGGCTACAGGCCTGCTTTAAATGAATGACCTCACTGCCAGGTTGAAAGGAAAGGAAATTAGCAAGGAGGTTAGATCCCAAATGTGTGGGAAATAATGGCTTGCAAAGTCTGCTATTAATAGGAATGCTTTCATTTCATTGAACACTGCCTTTTTTTTAACCGAGCTGTTTGCAACCCCCAGCATTGACTCAATATAGGGAGAACCAGAACGGGAAACGGATCTCTAGTAAAACTAAGCGATCATCCTTGTCTCGCCTGAGTGAAATGCATGAATGGGACAAACAGCACCAACCCAGACAAATGAGTTACATAAAAAGGACCCTGTGAGGTTTAGGAATCTAAAGTGTCTAATCTAACCGAATAACAAGATGCTATTACTCATCATTTTTAACCAAACTATATGGTTAAAATATATGGTTATATACCCCTCAGCATTGATTGGTGGAGAGGCCCCAGTGCAGGGAAGATGAAGGAAAAGGGAGCAGATGACATCGTGTCTGCTGCCTTTTGTGCCACTCCACCAGGTAGTGCCTTCCCCTTGCAGCAGCAAGGACCGCTGGCTCTCAGTGGAGGGCCAGTCTTTTATTTTTATTACGTTTTTTTGTTGTTGATTTTGCGGTTTCTACAAAATCTGCAAAACTGCAATTAAGTAGGCCCCTAGCTATTAGGATCTGAGCTAATTAATTTAAAGCTAATGTGAGCTTACAGAATGCTGCCATTCATACAAGCTGTTTTCATAGTATATTGTGCATTTTCATTCCTGGAGGTATTAAGAGAGATGACACTATCCATGGAAATAAATATCAACCCTCTTTTCTTTTGTCATGTTCTCATGTCCAAAGATGTGTTGGATACTTATTTTGACACACAGAATATTTTAATCACTAGCAAGGTTGCTTCCAACAGATTTTGCATCAGGCTCTTATGTTATAAACATATGGTTTCTCTTCATCTCCATTTTAAGGTACAGGCTGCAAGTTGATACCACCTAAATAACATTCTGATTTGACTTTTGATATTAAAATAATTTCACCATGAGAAAAATAGTGGTCACCAAAATAACTGCTTGCAGCTGCAGCTACTGAGAATGGAGCAAGTGTCCTGTATGCTCTCATTTTCTACTAATGACCATCAACCTGGTAATCTTTAATACTTCAGCTGTGTGGGGGAGATGTGGCCATTAAAGGTATTCTCTTAAGGATTTTACTTCACATTTCATTGCCCCAAGAGACTAGATGAGAAAACAGAAAGTAACTCTTCAGTTTCAGTCACATAGTTCAAATAACATTCTTGCTAACCACCGTTTCTTCAATAACAAGCACAGTATGCACTTTGTTGTGAGAAACACAAGTTCAAATGGATTGCATAGATTGGAACGGCATGTGATCATCTTCCTTTTCGTTTGAGCATATTCAAAACTTCTGCATCGGTTTCTTTCTACTTGAACTGAAGGTAAAAAAAAAAAAAAAAAAAAAAAAAAAACTTCTTAAGACACACTTGACGGGGCAACTCAAAATGCAAGTGGCCTGTTTGTTTTGTATAGTGAACACGGAAGTTTTATTTTGTAGTAAGACCGAATGGGGATAGACAAGATTTAGTGCAGGTTTTTAGATAAAGTTTTGTTGCAGAGTTTATCAAGCATTTTAAAAAATTAATTGGATGATGCATGACTGGATTTTTTTATTAATATGTCAAAAGGAAGATACTTTTGGACTAGAAAAACTTTTTAAAAAATGTTTGGACATTAATTCTGGACAGTTCTAAACATTAGTAATCTTGTCCTCTTTCTAGCAATTATCATTTTGTTGCTTCTAATTTTAGACCATCTATCACAGTTTGGGAGTCAGAAGTGCATATGGTGGTAGTTCCTCCTCCTTGCTGCCGGCTGAACTAGAGTCCTTTAGCCAACTGACAATGAACAACTGTACTCCCTGCTCATCCGCTGGAACTCAATATTATTGTTCCCTACCATTCACAAATGCTTTAGTAATGCTGGACAGTGGTTATCTTCTGGATATCAAATCAAATAAAAAGTTGCAAATATCAGTTTCTAAAAGTCTTCCTTTTAATGATTCATAAAAGACAAATGTACAAAAGAGATGTGTATCATATCTATACAAACAGAAAGAAAAATCAGTTATTCTCCAAAGCTTTTTAGAAAAAGTCTTTGTATCAATTATTTTTTAACATTACTATAGGTGTACTTGTGATGTGTGTGATCCTACTCTTTTTAACTTCAGTAGAAAATCTTTGAGGTTTGTTGGCTTTTTTAAAAGATGAAAATATGGAAAAGGTAAAATAGGTGTTACAATATTTGCCTGCATATGAAAAAAATTTACTTTTATGTTTTAATGTGCAAGGTCCTTAAAACAGAAGTAAAAAATATTTACATACAATTTGTTTGGTCCTATAAAACGTAGCGCTGGGAAAGTACGTCTAAAATTCATTTACAAGGCAAGATGGCTAGTCTCTCTAGGGAGATTCCACTAGTGTATAAATTCAGTATTAAGTGTTATTTCACACCCAGCATATAAGGCTATGTTTTCTGAATGTGCAAGTTTAAGATATTTTCAGAAAATATGCACAGTCCTCAACAGATAAGAATGTCAAATTATTTTATGTATATGGGTATATTATACTCACATAAAATCAGAAATAGTAAAATACTTTAGAACTTCAACAGCACCAGTACATTATTACATAACGTGGTATTTTAAGAGTCAGCTGTACTCAAAATACTATTTGTATAAAAAAAAAAGTTAAGAAAAGTAACTGTGGCAAACTGCTGTTTTCATGCAAATGCATAACAAACACACAAAAGGTTTTCAAAGTCCCATTTTTTCAAAGTAAATATACATTATGCAAAATATAGGCTGGATGATTGCTATTGACACAGTTCTCCTCCAAAAAGTTTCCTGAAAAGTTACCTTATGGATCTCTGCCATGGAGTTTATTTTTATCATTACTATAATTCTTAAATGACCACAGTACTTGCAATCTCTATATGCCCCTTGGTCTATAGATTATTTTAACATTTTAGATTTCCTGCCAAATCATCAAGAATGTCAGCGTTGCTAGACACAGGTGCAAGATGTACTCTCTCTCAGCAACTCAACCAGTTCTTACTGATCAGTCATTCAATGAAGAAGATATGTGGCTCAAATAGCATTAACAACAATAGCTGGGTTAAAAGTTGTGAAGAAGAATCCTCAAGACTGATTTAACACTTTAAAAGCTACTAGAAAAGAAAGTTAGATTAGCTCTCAAAACAAAAGTCAAACAAAAAAATTACAGCTAAAAATCTCAGCCTATTAAAGCTAAAGTGAACATGCAGTCCCATTTTGTATTAACACCTCCTTTGGAAAAAATATTATATTGACTGGTCTTTTGTTTAGAATATATTTTAGTCATGGAATACTGTAACGAATAAGTGGCAAATAAACCACAAAGTGTTTTATTAATGATGTAAGTAACAGTGATGAAGTTCAAAGTTGTTGCAAACTAGCCGACTGTATCAGCATGAATAACTTGTAGTTGAAGACTGCAACTACCTCCAATCTGGTTATTGGCATGAACCCAAGTTAAAAAAAAAAAAAAAAAAAAGTACAGTAACACTGCATTTATTTAGCACCTCTTTTACGAAACTCCAAAAGTGCTTTACAAACATTAATGGATAAAGCCTCACAATGCTCCCGTGAGGTAGATTAAATATCATTCCAATTTTATAGTTTTATAAATGAAGGCATAAGGAGGTGAAATTACTTGGATCAATATCTTATGGAAGCATGTGGAATGGCTAGGATTCTTAGTCCCTAGTCTTAACCACAAGACTCTTTTTTTTTTTCCTCCCTAGGTGGGAGTGTGGGAGAGGGTGGGAATCTTCCTTAGACCAAGAATTGGATCATAGGCCATGTGTAGACAAAACGAGGGACATGTCACTTTCAAGCGGGCACCGCTTTAATGGTGTTGGTTTTTGCATGCCTCAGCGGCGTATTGATTCCAGCTGCTGTAGGAAATACAGCTGTGTAATGAGCCTTAAATGAGTTGGGGTGCAGCAAACTAAAACTCCTTGAAGGAGTTCTAGTTTGCTGCCCCTACAGCTGTGAAGTGAAGCACCAGGCTCCATGCAGCCCTGCAGGAAGCCCATGCAGGCAGCCTGACAGCAGCCCAGGAAAGCAGGCTCTACCCAAGAAGTGATGAGCTCGATTTCCACCCCCAACTCCGGAGCCTGCCTACCTGCTTGCCTAAGCTGCGCGGGGGCCCAGTGCTTCCTTCTGCGGCTACAGTGCCCCCCCGGAACGGCCTAAGCTGGGTGCCACCTGGTGGGGGGCTGCCGCTGCTTTAGAGAGAAACACCAGCCCCCTCCACAGCGTGGGTACTGCTCCACCCACCAGCAGTTCGCCCTCCCCTCTCCGCCAGAGAGGCAGGTAAGTCAGCGGGGTGTATGCATGACATGGGGGTTTTAATCAGCTCTAATTTGAAGCAGTGTTTTTTTAAAACCCACCGCTTCAATTTAGGGCCTGCATTTCACACACACACACACACACACACACACACACACACACTCTGAACGGGGGAAAAACAACAAAACAAAAAGAAATTTACTGTGAACACAATTCCCAGCTACTAGGTCGTGAGCAGCCTTCTTAGTCCCCCGTTTCCCACTGGCATAAACATGCTGTTTTATGCAAGAAAAGGGAAAAAAAACACACATTCAAGCATAGATCAAAAAAAAGATCGCAACTAATTTATAACTTAGTCTAGTTTCTGTGGAAAGGGATCCAATTCATAGGTTTTTAATTTTAAAATGTGTGCTTAATACAGTTTGCTCATAGTTCACAATTTGCTGTAAGATAGTTCAAAAGCTGCAGCAAAAATTGCTGAAACAGATCCACAGCCAGCAAAGATAGGGCCTAACTTGGGTCTATTTGTTGGAATACTCTAGAAATGACAATTCCCTGCCCCAAAATTTGAAACCCAGTTTTATATTGCTAAATCCTCATGAGATCTGTGCTAATCATCTCTCCATCTGGGTTTAAGAAAATAAAGTGGAGCAACTGTCACAGGAGAGTTCTGTGTTCAAAAAAGGAATGGTTTGTAGTGTTCAGGAAACAGACCTGATATTGTGGGATGAGGAAAAGAGAAGCCATATGCTACCTCACTGATAACTCTGCTTCCTATTGAGATGTCCACCTCAAAAAAAAAAAATCTCAAAAGGAGGATGGTGGGAAGAAAGAATAAAGAACTGAATAGAGTCCCCACTTTTTCACATCTGAGAGGAGAAAAAAATAGAAAAAGAAAAATCTTCCCCTTGCACCATTCCTCTCATCTCAGGAAGTTCCTCTCCCATCAATGCACTGCTGTGCATGTGATTTTTCAGCTGAAAAGGTTTTGATGTTTATATAAATCTCACTATTTTTGCTGATCTTTCTTCTAATTCTTGAACTGCTGCTGTTGACCAGACAGTCATAGGGGGCTCTGTTAAAGATTGTTGTGGTGTCAGACTGCAGTTAAAAACATCATCTATTGAACCTGAAAAATATTTAAAAGAGCAGAATTACAACAGGCTTGCAAGGAACTGAACACAACAGTAATGTACATTACCAAACCAAGAGCAAGAAGTAGCTAAGTTAAAAGACTAAAGAGCAATGAATTTGAGTACTCAGGTAACTCAAGTATGAGAAAGAAGATACTAGATTTTTTGTATTTCATGATGTTAACAAATTGACAAACTGTCTTTTAAAAAGGGAAATCCATTTAGCTTCTAAAAGGTAATTGGTGATGTGGCATAGTTATTAAAGTAACTATGTGTTAATTACTTTACAGCCAAATAAATCCTAACATGATTATCTCTGCGTCTAAAGAACTTCCAGTCTCATTTTGGTTGCAATGCAAAACACAAATTTAATAATAAAAAAGGCAGAGAATAAAAAAGAACAAGTGTGAGAGTAAATTTTATGCAGAATTTGAGTTTCTTAAAGCCAAAGTATTGTATACTGTAACAAAATCATCCTCTGCAAAAATCGCAAATTTTTGTTTAAAATTAAAAATTAAAATTTGTGTTAATTTTAATTCGTTTGACATTGACTGCATAGCTTAGGTTTTAACTGAAGGTACTGAATGATTTAAAAGCTATCAGAACTTTTCTTTAAAAGAAAAGAATTTCAGAAATCCCAATTTTCTGAAAGTTGTATAATCATAACTTTAGGAAATCAGAGTTCAGATAACAAGGTTTACTTCTACTGTACAAAACTAAGTGCTGTGTTGTTTTGTAACATACCTCTTGAGGTAACACTAAATTTTCTGTCTGAAAAGCTGTTGCTCAAGCGGGCATGTGGCTCACTCATTTTTTCAAGAAACATTGTGATTATTTCCTTCTTTTCTGGGTTGGTGCTGGACAAATTCAGAATTTTCCCATTCACTGCAACAGTGCTTTTGCTGATTCCAAACCAATAAAAGAAATCAAACAGGGCATCCGATTTGAACTCAAAGGAAAAGCTCAAGGCATCTCCATTAACTAAGTGGCTTCCTGGAGGAAAAAAGCTCTTGACAACCTCCTGGAAATCAAACTTTAAAAGAAAAAAAAATATATAGTTAAATGTCTAATTCATAAACTCTGCCCTCATAAATTTAGAGTTTATACTGTAGTTGTACCTTTATTTGAAAGCTTTACCTACAGCAGGATCTGAATCTGAAACTGCACAGAGAGATTCCATGTATAATTCCACTTCCCCAATACCATGCATCTTGCTTATATTCGAAACCTTGTGGCAGAAGAGAGCTCATCTCAAAGCAGCAGAAGCTGGAGCAATGCACCTGTCTAGTGAGGCTTTCAAGGAAAATCTAGGGCTGCATCCAGACAGTCGTGTGGTATGTGGCACCACAGACCCATCTGTGGCAGGGTAACTGGGGTAACCCTGCTGCATGCCAAAGGGCACGTGGCATGGGTGTTTCCCAGGGACAAGAAGCAGTGGCACAATGTGTACCACAGCTTCTTCTCTTCAGGGAAACAAACAAATGTGCTCATGTGGACGCAGTCAAAGTGGACACAGGAGTTCTGTCTTAACAGCAAGAAGAAAAGCTACTGTAGGTTGAATTTCTATGATTACAGGGTATATTATTTTATTATCATTATCCTCTTCCTTCTGGGAACTGCAGAATCTGAAGTATGGAATTAAGTTTAAGGATTGGTTCTTGTTCGTGCAACAGATATGCTCCCACTTATGAAGACTGCAGACTCATTTAACTTAGATTAAATCCTCATTTAAAGCCCCTTTTTCTTAGGCTGGCTAATATTTAAAGTTAAAGAAGACAACAAGCTACCAAATGTTTATCATTTTTCCTTTTATGCAAAACATTACAAAATGATATTGTAATGATTCACTCTGTTTTATAGATTTGCTTCATTCTCAGTACTCGTTTGTTCCCCTTTTGAGTATTCTCACAGAATGAAATATATGTTTTATGACATCTGTTCAGAGGAATGCTTTATATTTAAGCTTGAGTAAACTTAAATGGATTACACTTGAATGAAGGCAGAATTTTGCTCTTTACTTACTAAATTTTGGTATAGGACTGAAGTGCAGTCTTGGAAGCTAAACAGCATCGGTTCACTGCTAAGGAGGTGCTTTAAACTTTGAATTAATATCATTTTCTTAAATTTATGTTGTGTTGTTTATATCTGAAGTGAATAAACTATATCCAACTGTGAATCAAAGCTATTTGTTCTTGGTTACTTTACCTGAAAAAATCTCTGGCGATAACAAACATGGCTCACTTGCAAATCTTAGAACGCACTTCTTTTTGTAGCTCACATAAAATAAAGATGGAATGCTTTTATTCAGAACTGATAGCCTTGAATATCTTATAACAAAGCATTCATGACTTACCCGAAGTTTATAACTTTCTCCAAACACTGAGGATATTACGTTGTCCATACCATGCTCTATCTGTCTTCTTATCTTGGGATGTCGAGTGTTCACAAGAAAGGCATATGTTTTTTCTGAAAGCGAGTTAAAATGCTACTAATTTCTATACATGACCTAAGCAATATTCAGCAACATACACTGAAACCTTTATACCATGAGTTGTATTTTCATAAGAAGCCAGCTGTAGTTCTAATAATCCATGTTCAAGAATTCCCATATAGCTCTTAATATATAAAAACAAGACAGATGGCATGATAACATCTCCTTCTAGTAGCAAGCCTTAGTAACCTGAAAAACCTAAAGAGCTACATGGACCTAACAAAGAATTTTTTTAGCTCTTTGTGGAAGTCTGTCATTTGGGTGCCAATATTTGTATATTTGATCTCTCTTAAAACAGAAAAATATATGTATGAAAGCAGTACTGGTTTTGTACTACTCAGTGGGTGTGTCTACACAAGATGCCATAGCACAGTAGCAATGAGCTACTACGTCATGGCTCATTGCTACCATGCAGCTGCACTGCTGGGCACTAACTGTGTGGCGACGATACTGCACAGTAGCAGTGAGCTACTTAGGCAGTAGTTCGTTGCTACTGAACAGCAGCATCAGGGGAAAAAAAAAAAAAAAAAAAAAAAAACACACAAAACTGTGTGGCAACAGTACTGCAGTCATGTCGGTTACTGCACAGTCATTTAGTACTTGCACAAGCAAGAACTAAAATGACTATTCAGTAACAATTGTGCAGTCTGCCGCTCATGTAAATGTGGCCAGTGAACTGCTCCTATATAACAGATTATCCAAGTATTAAAACTGAAACTGTTGGCACTTCAGTCCTATTGGATATTCTGTAGATTTTCTGGGGAAGGATGGCTTATAGAGCAATGGATCTCCAGCTATATACAGCTATCCATGACTTCCTACTAGAAGTAGAGCTGGGGTGAAAGAGACAGCATCTTCTCATGTCACACTATAAAATCTCTGTTGAGTTTCTCCTTAGCAACCTTGGGTTTACAGGTTTCCCTTGATTTATGCTGTACATGCATTCCCGGAGAATAGCGCAAAAATCAAATTTGCATAACGCGAACCCGCTTACATTGTTACAAATGTGGATAGGTTCCCATGGTGGTGAGGGAGGGAATGAAGCTGGATGGGGGGGGGGGGGGGGGGGGGGGCGGTGTGTGCTGCTGCTCCAAGGGCTGCATGAGGAAGCAAAGCAGAGGGAAGAGAATGGCACTCACCCCAGCCCTGGCTGCAGTGGCCCCAGGAGCTGCTGGCAACAGCAGCCTGCTGGGCTGCACCGTGCTCTGCCTGTCCCCAACTCACCTCTACTCCTGGGCTGCACTATGCCCAGTGTAGGCAGCTGGTGTCAGCTGCTCCCAGGGCTGCTGCAGCCGGGGCTGGGGTGAGCACTGCGTCCCACGGCACAGTGCAGCCCAGGAGCGGTGGGACAGGCAGAGCATGGTGCAGCCCAGCTAGCTCCGGCCACTCCTGGGGCTGGGGTGAGTGGGGCCATGGCCCTTTCCCCTCCCCACACAGACTTACCTGCTTGGGCGCCAGGGGGCAGCGGGCATTTATGCTGATGGCATAAGAGCAAACCTACCTCACATATAATGAATTATGGGTCTAAATATGTTCTCTGAATAAGAGCAAATTCACATATAAAGAACCTGCATAAATCAAGGGTAATCTGTATATTTTTTACTCCTCTCTGGCCTTCATCTAGGCTTTTCCCTAATCCCATTTCAACTTCTCCACTTTTGAAGTCCTATTAACTGGGTGCGTCTCCACAAGACACTTTACTGCGCAGTAGACTAATCTACTACGCAGTAAAGTGTCACTATGTAACCGTGCACAGGAGCTACCGTGCAGTAGATCAGTTTACTACATAGTTTTCTACTACCTGTAAATATGGATAGTAGATTTACTGTGCAGAAGTGCATGGTTACATAACACAGGCAGCAGCAAGTAGAATTTTTCCCTCCCCAGGGTAGCTGCCTACTTCCCAGCTGTCCCCTGCCCCAGGCAACTGCCTGCTGCTGGGGCTGGCTCCAATCATGGGCCAATCTCGGAGTTGGGGCCAGGAGCTGCCTGCTGCAGGAGCAAAGGGACATTGTCCCCATCTGGGCTTAGCAATCAGAGCTGGCTCCGGCAGCAGGCAGCTGCCCAGGGCAGGGGTATGGAGTGGGAGGCAGCTGCCCCAGAGGTAAGACGGCTCTCCTTGTCCCCCAGAGCCCAGGCCTGACCCTGATACCCTGTCAACCCGGGGCTGACACCCTGGGGAGCCTAGAGCTACCCCTGGCTGCCACATGGTAGGAGAGCAGAGCAGGAGTATCCCTGCCCTGAACTGTTCCTGTTAGGAGCAAATTTGATCCCAACAGGTGCACGTGTAGAAGTGCTCTCAGGGAAAGCTTACTGCACAGTATTTTACTGTGCAGTAAGCTTTCTGTGCATTAATTGCATGTGTAGACAAGCCCACTGCTTGGCTTTTTGTACTGCAGCATCCTCAGATTCATCTGCAGAGTTCCCTGACAACAGAGTTTTAAATTGTACAATACAGAATAATGAAACCAATTAAGTGCTTTGTCCATCATTTTAGAAGACTGGCGGGAGAGGGCCTCAGAAGCTGAATTAAGGACACAGGCACTGCCCCAGGTTATTTCACTGAGGTAACTGAAAGTTTGGCAGAATCTGAAAACTGGAACAGAAAAAAAATAAATAAATAAATAAATAAATAAAAAAATCAATCAATCAATCAATCAATTTGCTGAGGATTATGAGGTTTCAACAGGGTGAAACTGCAATAGTGTTGACAATAAAATTTACTGTGTGTATAGATACTCCATGGATGCAGCTTCCTAGGAATTACCATGGAGGCACTGCTCTTCTGCATGCTAATATGCATAATAGAGACTTCCTCAATTGCAGACACTGCAAACCCAGGGAATGCTAGTTTTGTAAGATGACATCCCTATACACCTTCATTATACTTTTCATTGTACAGCTAATTGACCGTATACATCATATAAGCTTTATATCTGCACAGTTTACAAGCTAGTATAATAACTCATGGAAAATATACTAAACATTTGCAGTACCTGATTTTCAAATCAAATTAAATAAAAATCAATTGTCACCCAAGCACTGAAAGCCACTGCTCCCCATTGAGGATTTTTTCACACCAAATTTCAACTTCCAGTGAGTTGGAAATCAATCGAAAGGAAATCACAACTGTATTTTTCATGCATCTTCAGCTCAAAGTGCTGAACCACTTTTGTTTCAGTTTAAAAAGGGAGAAAAAGAAACATACTAAACAGGAAAAAAAAAGTATGCAAGATAAGGGCGTTCACCCTTGGGCCACATCTGGCCTGTGAAACTGTATTATCCAGCCCACATAGCTCCCTACAGGTCTGAAAAATCTGGTGGTGTGGGAACAGTGGCAGCATTAATTGCCACTCCCCACCCGTAAAGTTTCCAGACCTATGGAGAGCCCTGCAGGCAGAGCATGGCCCTGCATGCTACCTTGGGCATGTGGGGCCAGGGCAGCACAGAGCTCTATCTATGTGTACAGAACCAGGGTGGCATAGAGACCTCCCCAGGCAGCATAGGGCCAAACCCATGTGGAATCCAGCCATGGACCAGCCCCATGCTGCTTATTTAGCTTGTGAAGCTGGAAGGTTGAAAACTGCTGGTGTAAAACACTGAGCTTAAAGGTGAAGTTTAGGAAAAGTATAAGGAACTGAAAACAGAGCAAAGTAATCAGTGGGTCCCAAATGATTAACCCAATGCACCAGATTACATAAGGATCTATCTAGCCCTTGTTTTTATTTGAGGAAATGTAATGTAAATAACAAAAAGAACAACATACTTACCATTTGGGGAATCCGGTTTTATTTTCACATTTGTGAAGAATACCAGTGGCCTGCTTAGTATAGTATCTCTGTAGTCTTTATAATCACGATGGCTTGTGAGCACTACATCCCTATTAAAAAAAATTACAACTCTATTAATAGCTATTATGTTGAATAGTGCATATTTACCAAATACAGTTTTACAAAAAAAATACCCAGGATCTCTAGAGTTCAAGTTTTCCCTCGTATAAAACCATGAAGATATCATGGGGTTTGAACAGGATTCCAACTCTTTCATTAACCCTCTAGAGTCTAGGCCAAGATTTTTACATTTTGGCAACTACCGTCAGGCAACCAAAAGGCACCTGCTGAGGACCTCTGAATAAAACCAGCTACTTTAATTTAGACACTCAAGTTTATCTACCAGAATTCGAAAATGTTGTCAATACTTTAGACGTACAGTGTTATGTTGAAATTTACAGTGTTGCTAGTTATCATGCTTTTACTGTGAAGACCACTGAATTAGATATGTTTCTTAATGCCTTTGCTTCTAAAGTCACACGATGCAGGAGTCTCTATCTAAAAGAGACACCCCCTTGGAAGCCAACAAAGTGTCCTTTTAACAAAAGCGCTCTAAGATATAGTTGAGCACTAGACACAATTACTAATCAGTCCTCAAAAAATGTTGTTTTAAAGTAACATTTTGGCAGAGAACCCCACATTTAATATTTTAAACTAAGTTTTAAACCAAACTCTTGATTTTCTGGGAATTCATTCAGTGCTTTTCACAAATTGGGATTCTATAGTTTTGGAAAATCCACTTCACCCAACCTTCTATAAAATTATGACCCGTCAGTTAGTTTTATTAAGATACAGGCACAAACTAGAGAACAGATCCTATTGCATCTATTGGGCACCTCAAGGTCTAATCCTATTTCACTCCACTTATAGCCCTAAAAAAGCTAATTTGCCTATTTTTGTAATCTGCCATCTCTAAGCCAGGAGTGGCCAGCCTGTAGCACATGTGCCACAAGTTAAACAGGCAGCACAGTGACAGATAGAGCAGGGAGCAGAAAACAGCACAGCAGATTGGGCAGGAGTTGCAATGACACTCGGGAAAGGTGTGGGGCTAATTTGCGGCACTCCTGCCAAAAAGTTGGGCCCCCCAAAGATCTAAGCCTTCAGACTAACTCACAAAAAGGAGACCAAAAGGACCCATCCATGATCTGCATTAAAGGCGATTTCCATTCCATCACCAGTTACATGCCTCAATGGCACTTACTTAGCTGCATCGGTGGCATTTCTGGAACTTGGGCTAAACTTGCAATTCTATATTCATGCAGTGCAGATGCATAGGCATCTGTGTAGCTACTGCACATACTCAGTAGGCTTTGTACTTGCTGGGCAGGTGTACATGAACACTGATGTGTAAGGAGGAGAACCTTCTCATGTTTTATCCCTAGTAGCTAAGTAGTTAGGCCACTTGCTCAGGAAGCAGAAGACCCAGGTTTTAGGGCCACCCCCTCCACCCCACATCTCTCCAGCTTCCCAGCAGAGTGCTCCAACCACCACATCACACTTTAAGCATTATCTAGCATTCATGCCTCTCTGAACCAGTTGGTCTCCACAGTAGGGCAGGGTGACACCTTCTGCATGTTAGTCACAGACTTTTGTCCCACAGCAGGATTTGAATCTGAAACTACACAGAGAAATCCCACATATTTGTCCCACTACAATTTCAGGACTTATGTGCATACACAGGACCTACATAAGTAGTCATGTTCCTGTCCAGCCACTGCTAAGCATATGCAGTTATCTTTATGGGATTTACATGTTGACACTGCACAGGTAATAGAGGGCAACAGAATTACAAACTGTGTGTAAATGCCAAAAAGACCACTTAAAGAGATGGCAAACAAAAGGCTGCACTTCTAGAGTAAGTCATGCCTCAAAATACAGATAAAATAAATATTTCATGGGCATCAAAAGCTGACCTATATGGAAAGTGAAATTGTTAACATCCAATTTAAAATTAATTCATTTTAAATTTTTTAAAAATTGCAATTAGGAGTGTTAGTTATTCTGAGGGCAGCCTTTGTGTGCACAAATTTCAGAAACTACATGCACCTTTGATTCATAGATGTTAGGGTTGGAAGGGACCTCAATAGAGCATCGAGTCCGACCCCCTGCATAGGCAGGAAAGACCTCCCTTGGGAGCCCATTCCAGACCTTGGCCACTCCAACTGTGAAGAAGTTCTTCCTAATGTCCAATCTAAATCTGCTCTCTGCTAGCTTATGGCCATTATTTCTTGTAACCCCCAGGGGCGCCTTGGTGAGTAAAGCCTCACCAATTCCCTTCTGTGCCCCCATGATGAACTTACAGGCAGCCACAAGGT
>NW_005842543.1:892107-893645 GCF_000455745.1 Alligator sinensis
TTGCCAATACCAGGTCCAGTAAGGCATTCCCCCTAGTGGGACCATGTACCTCCTGCATCAGATGGAGGTCCTGTACACAGGATAGGAACCTGCGTGAATGGTGGGACTTTGCTGTCTGTGTCTCCCAGCAGGTGTCTGGGTAGTTTAGGTCCCCCATGACTACCGCCTCCCTAGTTTTTATGGTCTCCGAGAGCTGCCTCAGGAGCCCCAAATCTAGTTCTTCCCCTTGGTGTAGGGGTCTGTAGCAGACCCCTACCACCAAATCCCTTTCTCCTTGACCTCCATGTAACCTAACCCACAATCCTTCTACTTTCTCCTCCTCCAATTCCATTTTGATAAGGGTCGATGTATATCACTCATTGGTACAGGTTTGACTGCATGTGTCTGTGCAGAAGGAGTAACATTTCCAGAGTGCTAAACTAAATTAGGCTCCTAAGTCCCATTTATGGGTGTCACTTAGGCCAATTTAAAATTTTTAATCATGGTCTTATTTAAAAGGTAGATTATGCAACTAATGGACTAATTACATAAGGGTATTTAAAATGCACATGACAAAAATCTTTATAGAAAAGAAGTCTTTCCCCATCTACTAGATCAGGGATGCTCAGCCTCCAGCCTGTGAGCCAGATGCAGCCTGCAGAGATATAGATATCTGGCCTGTGGGGCTCCCCACCAATTGGGAAACTTGGCAGTAGGGGAGTGGTGGCAATAAATATGGCCACCCTCCCCCACTGCCAAATTCCTAAACCCCAAGCCCTGCATAGCCAGTTGGGGCCAGGTTACACCCCTCCCTGCACCCCTGTGGCTGGATAAGGCCAGGCCATGCCCCTCTCCCTGGGCTGGATGGGGTTAGGCCCCCCTCTTCTTCCCATGAGGCTGGCCCACACCACTTTCCCACACTGGGCCGGGCCAGGTCAGGCCAGGTTGGAGCCAGGATGCCCCCTGCCACCCTCCATGCTGCTAGATGGGGCCCTGCCACAACTATCCTGTGCCAGACCAGGATCATCAGCTGGATCCAGCCTGAGGATGGCGTGGGCACAGCCCATCCGGCATGCCGGCCAAAAAATACAGAGCACCACAGCATTAATTATAATGCTGACATAGTTACTGGAACCTATTAAGATTTTGGCAGGATGGTTTCAGGTATTAACAGATGTTTGTTTTTGAAATATTGGCATTGGCAAGCCATTCTAGTTTAAAGCCATCTCAGTTCTAAACACGATACACAACTAAGATTTCAGGGAAAAATTTTCAAGTATTTTGTCACAGTCAAGTTATAAACCTCAGAAACTAGGAACGTATAATGGAAGCATTAGTAGACCCCAAAGCACACTGTGACCAAAGATGATTTCACAGAATTACCCAAGACCTCATCAACCCAACAGTTTTGACAGTATACCTGCATCTGCACCATGACTTTCCTGGCATAGCTTCGTCACAAAAAAATGACACCCCAAACTGGCACAAGTAGACTGAAACACCTGGGTTTAGTGCCAGGTTCAGAGATGCAGGGGAAAAAATGGCTAGCTGCCTTTCCC
>NW_005842543.1:893676-894737 GCF_000455745.1 Alligator sinensis
TGAATTAATCTGCTCTTCAAATACGCATGGACTCCAGGATGTGGGACAGACCAGGAAAGCTGTGTTGGGAGGCAACAGAACAAACTGCATAGACATTTACGTGAGTCAACGTGCTGGCTGCCCCCCCACTCCTGCACCAGTTAAATTTCCAGAAGAGGGAACCAGCTGCAGGGGAAGCTGTACGATTATGTTTTTCCCTTAGTTTATCATCCGCTCTGGTTTTTATAACCCCTCGCTCCCTTCAGCTTGGTCTTGTTTGCAGCTATCTGCCAGTGTGCTGGGCACTAGGAGACACACAAAGGGGCTCTCTGGATACTTCTGCACTTGCCATTGTCAGCACTGATAAAGACAAAGCAAAATACCCAGTTGCAAAGCCAAACCAGCCACCTGTGTTCAGGCAGTTTATACTATACACCAGGGGTCAGCAAGTTTTGGGGCAGAGTGCCAAAAAGACCCACAACCTCAACACCAGGCGCAGATGGTGGGGGAGCCACAAGGGGCCCGATCCTTACGGTGGCGCTGCAGCCCTGGCCTCTTCCCTGCCGTCTGCCCCGAGATGCATGTGCCAAGCCAAACGCTTTCGCGTGCCACGCTCTGTACCTATGCCGGGGGGTCGCCTACCCCTGCTATACACTTCCAAAGCAAACGCGGAGCGGGGACTAACGTCAACATCCAAGATCCCGGAGCCCAATTTGGGTGGCTAAGTAGAAGCGGCCCGGTTTTCAGAGGTGCTGGCAAGGCAGCGCTCAGCTCTGAAATGCCCGGGCATCGGGATGCCAGCGCCAAAACTTGCCCATTACCCAGGTTAATGGCCACAAGTACAGCAGGGAGGGCCCTGGCCTGGTTTCGAGGATGGCTTGCGTGGGGAAGACCCTGTCTCAGGCTAGATGGGGTCCCCTGCAGCCCTAGGACTGAGGCTGGGTGCCCCTTCCGGCCAGGGGCTCTCCACTCTTTCTGCACGGACTCGAGCCCCCCCAAGCGTGCGGGCAAGCGCGGAGCGCCGTCCCGCGGCAAAGGGCCGGGCCGGGCGGGTTGGGGCGGCACCTGCGGCAGTAGTGGGC
>NW_005842543.1:895082-899907 GCF_000455745.1 Alligator sinensis
CCTCACTCCTCTGCGCCCGGCAGCTGCTCCGTGCCGCTTAGCTCTGCCTTTCCCTCACGTGCCGCCCACGCCTCCAACATCCCTCCCGGGTCTCCTTTCCCCGCGGCGCTGCCCCTTGAGCACCCGCGCCCCCCTCCCCCTCAGCTAGCCAGCCAGCCCACTGCTTCTCGCCCTCCCGAGGGACAAGCCGCCTCTTCCCCTTCACTCCGGCGGTGGCTGCAGACCAGCAGGGCACGTCTCTTCTGGCACAAGGCGCTCCGGCACACCCCAGCCGGGCGGAATGGTTTTGAACGCTGCGGGCGGATCCCCATGGGACAACGCCGGGTTGAGCTCGTGACGCGCGCATCCAGCCGTGCTAGCGTGGCATGGGCACACCTGAAAGGATCTCGGGGCACCCCACCTTGAAGCCCCCGGCCGGGCGTGCACGCTGGGGGGCGGACTGCCTGCAAGAGGGGAAGCTGCACTTGTCTTCAGGTGTAGACATTTATCTTGTTCAGCAATGAAGTTTAAATCCAAAATCAGCTAAAATTAATTGTCTTCCATGTTTCAGGGATGTATTTGGTCTGAGACAGAGAAATGCAAAACTCCGAATTTTAGCCAAATTTGGATTTAAACTTCATTGCTGAACGACAAGAAAGATTTCTGCACCTCCCCACCTGTCTGCCATCTGACACCCCAAGGGAAGGAGAGTGTCTTATCTGCACATCAAAGAGCAACTCACAAAGACACTCCTGGACCCAGAGTAACCAACTTCCACCTTCATCTTCCTTTGTGCAAAAATGACGCTTATTTTCTACCTATGGAGACTATTTACTGTCTTTAATTTTCCCTGAGCCTGAGGAAGGGTGTGCGCGCCTGAAAGCTTACAGAAAAAGATAATATTTTTGTGATTTCTTAGTTGGTCTAATAAAAGGTATCATCTCTGAACCAAGAGTTCTAGAGTTTTGCATTTCTCTTAATAACAAAAATCTCACACTTATTTTTATCAAGAAAAAATAGCATATGTGTTTAGGTGATTGATCAGTATGACAAATATTCAAGCATTCAAACAACACAAAGATTAAGAAATACGAAAGTGCTGTGTAAGAGACTGCGGCAGACAAGGTTCCTCATGAAATAGCAACTGGAAGTCATTTTAAACAAGAGCATATCTGAATTCTTCCACAAATATCTCCAGGTTCAGTTCTGAAGTCAAATCACTTCCATGCGATAAGATAAAAGAAAAAGGAATTTAATTATGGGTCATACATATCCTTTTGTATGATAAAATTATTTTCAAACAATAAAAACTACAGTCTGGTGCTCAAATACAGAAGAGTGCTATCAATTTTATTTAAAATACAGGAAGAGACCTCCTTTAATTCTTCGCATCTCCTAGAACTTCAAATTCTTTGCAATTTCTCTTATCTATCCATGGTTTAAATACAGGTATTTCAATTTTCTCCTCAATATCTAATCTACAAAGGCAATTCAAGTATTCAGGGAGTGTGTCTACACATGCACTTTAATGTGCAGGTACTAAATTTAATTCACCATAGCAAAAGTGCATTAATGAACGTGTAGACGCACCCAGGGATTCCAATTTCATGAAAATGAGAGAGGTGTGGAGCAGTACTTTGAACATTTTGCAGAATTTTCTATGACTTGTTCTCAGACAATTTCCTTTGCAATTTGCAACTGATTTCAATCAATTCTGAGGCTACTGAAGCTTATTCATACATTAGAGTCTTGGGAAGTGCTTGGTGACTACAGAACCTAGATATTTTTTGAGCAATACACTGGCTCTTTTAGTGGCATACCTTAATTATTTGCATCCTTCAAAAAGGGTGCTTAAATTAAATCTCTGAGAAAATCTTCAGACTTTCTTTTTTAAAGATCATCATAGGCAACACTAATCAATTCAGCTCCTTTTAAAAGATACATCAATTCCCTTTGAAGGTAATTGTTACAGAGGCAAAACATTTTCAAAATCACTCATACGCACAGCATGGAAAAAGAATCTGGACAATTCTGTTAATTCTAATAGCCCTTCTGCTTCATTGGACAGATCACCATACTGCTTCACACAGTTTAACAAATACTCTGATTGTTGTCAGATCCCAGTAGTTGAGTGCCTATGTCACAGTGGAAGATTTCATTGATTTGATGCCTATAACGCAGTGGAATTTCTTGCTGTAGTGGAATTTTCCACTACGGTAGAAAACCCCGGTGCAGTAAAAAGTTCCCGCCAACTTTATGCAAATACGTGCACCACCATTGGCCGGTTATAAATTATTCACACTTGGTGACTAGTAATTGGTTCGCTAGCCATATAAAAGTTAGAGCAGTTTCCGCCCAAGTTAAAGAACTCCGTGCACATCTCAGAGTGAACTTGGCGGACTGATCACCCACCAACGACTCCCCGTCACCGACCGTCCCGACGTACCCCGTGCCCTGCAGGCCCGATAAGCCATTCATGTCATTTCGTCTTACTCGAAGAGCTCACGTTTGCAACTGTAATCTAAGTCAGTTCTTCCTGCACTGTGTACACCGACAGCGTAAGTAAATAATCTCTTTGTTCAACCAATACGCTTCAGCGCCTAATTCTGCTCCATCGGTCAAAAGTACCCGCCTGCTCTGGCCACAGCCCGGCCTACCCCCCGACCGCCACATGGCGTCACGAACTGGATTTGGGGAAGACGCGATGGAGTCGGAACTAGTTAAAAACTGCCCTTGGCACAGTGGGGAACGCCACGTGACGAACGCTAAGGAATTGTGGACACACATCGCCTATCACCAGGCGGGTGGAACAGGTGAGAGGGCCGTCAGCGGCTACCTTTCGATAAAAGGGGAAGAGGGAGTTTCAAGAGAGTGGGAAGCACATCTTCACCCTGGAGCGTGATGAGCAGTGAGCGGGTCCTATTTAGGCCCTGAGGCGAAGTAGGCACTGTATCCTTTGCTGGAGTCAAATCAGCGGGCGGAGCAGACCTAACTCTCGCCCGGGAGTACTCCCATTGTATAAGATATGTGCGGGAGGGCAGAGAACCGACACCAGCCAACCAGTTTAATCCCCTGGCTTTGGCGCCCGGGTCGAGAGGCCACGAGTTTCTCTCGGATCTCCGAGAAAAATTGGAGACGGAGGGCCGCATCGCGACACGGTGGGCAGGCCCGGAATGGGATAAGGGAAGAATGTTAAATACAATGTTCCGTGCTGTTACAACCCTGCTGCGGGAGAACGCCGATCTAGAGGCCCAACTACTCAACACTGCTCAGGCGACCAAAGAGGCGGTGGTAAAAGAAAACCCTGAGCCGCTGCCATTCCAAGATGGCGCTGGGAAAGAAGAGAGGCACGTGGAAAGTCCCGGGGAAGAAGGGGCGGTTACTCGACCCGCGGCCCCGCCCCCCAAGGTGACATTATCTCCGATGTTCCTGCCCCCTTGTGGAGGTGAGGGATTGTATCCACTCCTTCCACTAGATACATACGCTCTCTCAGTAGCCGTTCACCCCGTGGTTTTAGTAAGACAAGTCATCGAGGCACAGGGTGCAGCCCACACCACCACCGCATACCGCACCCGCATGCAAGAAGAACTGCGGGAATTGTGCCAAGAATCAAAAAAAGGACCTGAAGAACTACTAGCTGTGTGACTGGAATGCCTAGTCGTGGAGTTTGGGTCGGATTTGCTGGACTTGGAAGAGGCCGATTTTCTAACCTGCCAGGCCTCATGGAGTGGGGGGCACGCCACCGACCTGGACGTGGTGGCGAGTAACGTTCATTGGCCCATCCCGCTTCCAGCGCTCGTTGCAGGCCAAGTTAGCCATAAGTCTCACGTGTGGCATGACGGTAAACCGGGAAAAGCCAGTGCAGAACAACTTCTGCTGGCTATAATAGGGGTTTCATGCTGCTCTTGGAACCCAAGAGTGCATCAGCTGGGACTAACACAGGCCCAACGCAATGGGAGATGGCCCCACCGGCACTTGAGAAACCCTGGAGCCGTCCCGGCAACCCTCAAAGCTATAGAGGCCTGCGTAGAAGTCTATGGAGGAGAGAATACTGTAGCACTCCAGCTTTTTCTCAACCCAGTAGCTGGCCAACCCGCAGGTAATCTCTTAAATCGACTCCCGCGACTGCGGATCCTTATGAAATCGGACACAAGAACCTCCAGTGACTCAGAACATCAACCCGCTGCAGACCTGATCAAGGCCCAGGACACAAGACGTCATGAATCTGACTCTCGACGAACACCGCAATCGTTGCCGCAGAGAACACCGGAAGAACGGGCCGTGTTTGGATTCCTCCTACACCATTCTAAAAATCACTAAGCAGCAGCTGCACATCCTAGGAGATGCGGGACAATGGCAACTAGCATACGAGCTAGGCTTTCAACATGCTGAAGAGCCAAAGAACGAGTCCACAAATGTACAGGAAAAGGATTGTCCAAGCGAAACCATATCCGAGCACCTATATCATGTGCTTTAAAGAGGGCGAGAAGCAGCGGCAAATCTTTGCCCACCATGGCTAGCTATTCTGTCGCTTACGGCTAATAAATTAACTGCTCAGAGAAATTTTTCTTCACAGGTCCGAGACCCGAGATACGTGACGGCGGCAGACCCAGAGAGAGAGAGCGAAAGAAAGAAAGAAAACATCACCAGAGGCGCGGGAGCCCGATGTGTGATGTCGCCATGACACCCATCAAAGCCCTTATAGTTGAACTTTTTGTAACTAATCTAGTTATGTGTATTTGTGTTTGTATTGGTTATTATTTAATCCAGTTTATTGAGAACGAACTTGATTCATTGTCTGCTTATGTGTACACCTGTTTGCCATATGAACCCCCCCCCCCCCCCC
>NW_005842543.1:900030-905640 GCF_000455745.1 Alligator sinensis
GCCACAGTGGAATTTTCCGCTACGGTAGAAAACCCCGGTGCAGTAAAAAGTTCCCGCCAACTTTATGCAAATACGCGCACCACCATTGGCCGGTTATAAATTATTCACACTTGGTGACTAATAATTGGTTCGCTAGCCATATAAAAGTTAAAGCAGTTTCCGCCCAAGTCGGAGAACTCCGCGCACATCTCGGAGTGAACTTGGCGGACTGATCACCCACCAACGACTCCCCGTCACCGACCGTCCCGACGTACCCCGTGCCCTGCAGGCCCGATAAGCCGTTCATGTCATTTCGTCTTACTCGAAGAGCTCACGTTTGCAACTGTAATCTAAGTCAAGTTCTTCTTCCTGTGCTGTATACACCGACGGCGTAAGTAAATAATCTCTTTGTTCAACCAATACGCTTCAGCGCCTAATTCTGCTCCATCGGTCAAAAGTACCCACCTGCCGTTTCGGGCTACTGGCCACAGCCCGGCCTACCACTCGACCGCCACAATTGTCTTCTAAATTACAGAGGGTTTTTTTTTTTTTAGGTGATCAATCCATCTTGTGAGTCTACGAGTCTTTGCAGGTTCTGGCTGTTATACAGGTACTTCATGGCTCAGAAAAATGCGTATAGAGAGAGAGAGTGTGAGAATATACCTGCCAGTGCTCAGTTCTTCTCACCCACACATCAGATTGTGACAGGGGGCCTCCTGGGGCCGAACTCTGTGGCCCGCCCACCTGTCTCTGGGCAACCGCCCGCTTATCTCTCCCGCCACGCCTTTGATGACAATTGATTCATATATCGATGTCAATTAAGCAGGAGGCTGCCCATTGTAGTGCCCCGATGCCAGGGGGCGCTCTGCGGCTCCAGCCTCCCCTAATACCGCAGCCCAAGCCTCGCAGATGGCATCTCGGTGTTAACACTATCACCAGCCCCACGCTGGGCCCCAGAATCATCCCATACGACCCCACTATGATCTCTCATGATCAGGCAACCTCTCCGCCTGCATCGGAGCTACCTAGCCCCCGCGAAGCCTTGTTCCCCTCTCGGGTGTGGTTCCCCCGGAACCTTCGGCTACCTGGCCCTGGCCCACCTCAAGGCTAGTCGGGACCCCAGGCCCCTGGCTCTTGGGCATCCCTCACGGCGGGCCCCCGGCCCTTTTGACCCTCTCTGGTCCTGGCCCCAGCATGGGCCAGTCGAGGGTACTATCCCCTTCGGGCTGGGTCTCTAGCCCCTCTCTCTCATCCTTGGGCCTCACTGTGCCACTACTCCCCATCCTCTCAGGGGCAACCGCAGCACCACGCCTTGTACTCCATACACTCTCTCGGGGTCCGCCCTCTGGGCCCCTCCAACATAGGGTTACCCACCCAGTGGTGGGAGCTAGGGGTTAAGGTGCCCCGACCCACCTTTCACCGGGGTGATCACTGGCCTGGCATTTCCTGGGGGCTCCCGCGCCACTGAGAGCCCCACCAGGCCACCCACTCCCGGCAGGGTGCAGTTTCAGGTCATGCCCAGGACCAGGAGCCTCCTGCCAACCCCTTGCAGCTCCCCCTTACCTCCGGGTCATTCACAGCAGCCCTACAGCCAGGCAATGTTGCTGCCTGGCCTCCAGCTGCCAAACTGCCTTGTTTATATAGGCAGCCTAGGCCTCAAAATGACTGCCCTAATCAGGCACCTGGAGGCTGCCAGCTCCAGGCCCTTAAAATGGCAGAGACACCCTGTGCTCTGCCACACAGATGTAAGTGGTGATTCATGCAGTTTAAGGCATTCACTTGACACTGATATAACTTTGGCATCATTAAACCTGTGGCATCAAAATATGAAGTATTTTGAGGGTCATGACCCAGTTCTTGGAGATCTTTCATAATTTGTTGTGCAATATCTTCAGCAGTAAGGTCACATGACTTTTTACTCTACTAAACCTTTCTCTCCCTTTTCCATTTATAAAAAGTATCCTAAAAGAGGGGACAGATTTTCTGTAGTCACCACATCCCTTATAAAACCAAATATGGGGCAAAATAACTTGACTTTACATTTTAAATAGCTTTAAAATGAATCTTCAAGTCACAGTTCATTAATTTTATTGAGGAAAAGAATAATTGGAAATAAAATTAGCAATTCTTTGGATGCTGAATTAACCACACCAATTTTTGAAACTTTCATGGATATAAAGGATTTAAAGTTTATAGGTGCTGAAGAATAGAGTCTGGATAGGTCAAGACTGTGGAGTTACAGGTAAGATTTTATGCACTTACGTGGAATTATAAGTTGAATCTAAACAATATGCCATAAGTGTAAAATGGAGAAATAGCAAAATTATTATCTGCATCTTTTCTTGTCCTTGCCACAGTGCAATCAATTGATGCATTTAAGCAGATGAACCAATTTTCACATTTGATGCAACCTTTGCCTTTACAAAGTGCATTGTTCCAATTGCCAGAGTGTGCATGCATGTAAGAAAAGCAAAAGGCCTTATTTGCTTTAACAGAGTATTCTAACCATGGCCAGTTCACATACCATCTTTCACAAAAACAATACTAGTATTATTTAGCTCATCCACATACTCTCACGCACTCCCAAAGGAGACTTCTCTTCTCTCCCTGATCAAAAGGAACTCTTCTTTTCCCTCCTCCTTCTTTTTCCTTCCAGTTAGGCAGGGTGTGGTCATAGGGACTCCAGCACAGGACACTGCGTCCCCAGTTGGCTTTTTTGGGTACTACAAGTCTCTTTGCAGAGACCCTTTCTGCAGTCACTTTCTTAGTAGCGTTATACTTTTTTAATATAGCAGCAATGTAATACAGTCACCACACTTCACATAGTCAACAAGGGCTTGTTTATGCTACAGCAGCAGCACAATTAACCTGAGCACATCTTGACACACTCCAGACCCCAAAGTATGCCAGTGAGGCTGCTACAGATTCATCCTTCTGTGCCCTCTCTCAAGTTCTTGGCTTCTAGGGTACCTGAGCATAGTTACAGGGGATGAACCCAGTTTGGAGCTTGCCTAACCAGGACCCTTCAAAACTTTGGTGTAAATAAACCCTAACACACCACAGATCATCCCTGAGAAGCTTAAGTTCCCCTTTAGCCATGATCCTGCCTTCACCTCTTCCCCTGTCAGCCAATCCCTTCCCTCTGCTGTTGACAGCCCTGCCCATTTTCAAGGTGCCTAAGCCAAGCTGCAGAAGTGTGGCTAAGCAGAAGACCCCAACACGTGTTTCTGAGTGAACTATTGCAGATGTGTCAATCAGCTTTGTCACTAAAGGTAGCAATCAACATGTCCAGCTAAACCAGTAATGAGATCCATTTAAATAGAGCACAAGGCCTGAAAGGAGACATAAGAGATGACTAAACATTAAATAATCCAAATATATCATAGCCTTATCTTAAAACATTAGTGGTAGTAATTGATATAACAAAATGTATTAGATGCTGTTCTGCTATAACTTAGACATTTTTGTCAAGATTCTTAGGCAAATTGTAAAAACAAATCAGTCTCATGTATAAAGACAATCAATTATGGGGAAGAGAAAAATAGGATGGTGTCAAGCAGTATTCCAAGATGGTGAAGGAAAAAGATGAGGAATCCTTCCTTCAGAAGTGTAACTTTCACAGGAACAGAAATCCCAACTAACTGATGCCATTCACATCCACAAGAAAACTGGTTAAGTTCAACTCCAAACATTTCAATGAAACAAAGAAATGTAAATAAAACCAATCAGAAAACATTGATTAAAATATTAGAATACACCATCTATAAATATTGGGTATAGGCTGGAGAGAAATTGGAGAATTCAGCAAGTTCAAGAAGACCTGCTGCCAGTCTCCACCCTCTTTCCACCTCATAAATTTCCCCAGTTGGTAAAGGTAAGATTCTATCTTGCGCTGTCACAGATAACCTGATAAACTTTGAGATAACTTTTTATTTTTGTGTTTTGAGGTATAACTAATAAAAGGTCAGGCTGTAAACCTGTTTCTTGCCTCTTTTGTCTGCAGCCAACCTGCAAGTTTAACTGAAATCTAGGTAACATCACACATTCCTTCATCCCCCTCATACATTTCTCATGTTCCTCATCATTCTTAAAGTTTAAACCATATTTAGTACACAAGCACTCGGCACAGTTGCATAATCTTGGTTGATTCCGAGAAAGCAAGATAATATGTTTAACAGACTATTTAAATACTACGCTACATATTTTTCTCCGGCGCTAATTTGTTTTAATTAATTTAATAATCGCACAAATGAATTATTCATGAACCTTGATCATATCATTTTAATTGTTCTTGCAAATGCCCTCATTGACTCAATTTCTTTTCCTTGGTTCTAAACTAATCTTCTTCAATAACCACCTCTGTTGTAATTTAATTTTGTAATGTAGTAACTTCAGACATGGTACACACAGAAAACACAAGTATGTGCTTTCCATCTAAAAAACCATGAGGCAGACCACCAGCTCAACATTACATAGTCTGGAACCCCACTATCCCTCTGTCCAAATCCAGTTTACCTTGGAGTCACCCTCAATCAAATCCTCCCATACAAAGAACACATCATGAAGACAAAAGCAAGTGAGCATTTGTAAAAACATTGTATATTAATTTACCAACTTGAAATGGGGAGCTAGCCCCTCAACCATGCAAACTGCTGCTTTGGCTCTCAGCTTCTCCTCTGCTGAGTATGCATGCCCTATATGGGAGAGATCTGTACATGCTAAGCACTTTGACCCCATTATGAATGATAGCTGCCAATGCATTGAAAAGCCTACCAGCCTAAACAGTGTGTACCTGCTGGCTGGCATCGCCTGCCTGATACCAGAAGAGCAGTGGCGAGCAGGATAGAATGATTGAGACAAACTGAAGATGTGACACACCCTCTGTACGACCATCCCACAGCACAAAAACTTCTGAAGTCATGCAGGAGCTTCCTCACCAGCACCCAATCTCTTGATTCCACACCCAAGGAGACACAACTGCGGATGTGGAACAAAAGGCTAAAGAAAATACCTGACAGCGAAAAAAAGGTCATTCCAGAGGTTGAGTTCTTACCACCAGGGGATGACGAACCCAGGCAAAGGTGGCAATGTCTCGACCACCTATGTACTGGAGTTGGACGTTCCAAGGAACTAATGAAGAAGTGGGG
Organism: Alligator sinensis; assembly: GCF_000455745.1. Lineage (NCBI taxonomy): Eukaryota > Metazoa > Chordata > Crocodylia > Alligatoridae > Alligator > Alligator sinensis. Next base: position 905,157 of record NW_005842543.1, read on the forward strand.
TTCAACCACCTGTGACTGTGGCACAAAGCCTCAGACTATGTAATACCTGTTGAAATGCCTGCTGCTCAAAGGCATATGTGCAATGAAAGATCTTGCAAAGTACAATAAATGAGGCTAAGCATGTGTAACAAAATGATTAAATATGGTGTACAGACATGAAAAGAAGACAAACTGAAAATCAAGATACAAGATTCTCTGACTCTATTCAGTACTGGTGATGTCTCACCTGGAGTGTTAGTTTTGGGCCCCTCACTTCAAGAAAGATTGGAAACAGTCCAATCAAGAGTGAGAAAAATGAGTAGGGACCTGGGAAACATAATTTATGAGGAAATGTTGAAAGAATTATGCCTGACTAATCTAGTCTCTTTTTATGACCAGGTTACAAAACACCTGGACGCAGGAGTAGGGGTTGACGTCGTTTACTTAGACTTCAGGAAGGCCTTTGATACGATATCCCACACCATACTGGTGAACAAGTTAAGAG
>NW_005842543.1:906444-913831 GCF_000455745.1 Alligator sinensis
TCAAGAGGAGTTTGGATGGGCATCTGTCTGGGGTCATCTGAACCCAGCCCTCTTTCCTGCCTATGCAGGGGGTCAGACTTGATGATCTACTGAGGTTCCTTCTGACCCTAACATCTATGAATCTATGAATTAGGATTGTTTAATATGGAGAAGAGAACACTGAAGGCAGATTTGATAACAGGCTTCAAATATCAGTACTTGAAGGGAAATTATAAACAAGATGGAGATAGACTTTTCATTGTGACCAAGGGGACAGGACTGGGATTAAACTGCAGCAAACGAAATTTAGGATAGAGACCAGGAGAAACTTTCTGACTGTGCAAGTGGTTAAGCACTGAAACAGGCTACCTAGAGAAGTTGTAGAATCTCCAAGCCTGGAAGTCTTCAGAAGCACACACCACCCAGCAAGAGCACACGCCAACTGCAGATGCTTCCTCAGCCTGACAATTGTATTTATTACCGAAAGCTTGCTAAGAAGAATTTTTCCAACTATTTAAGTTGGTCTAGTAAAAGATATAAGATTTATCCAAAGAACCTTGTCTGGCTATAAAAATATCTGGACATTTTTATCTCCAAGAAGACTATGCAGTGATTACATTTATTCAGGTCTGAAAACTCCATTTTTGTTATTGGAATGTCAGATTGTTCATGTTCCACCACTTTAACTTAAGATGAATGATAGATGAATGGAGTTATTAGACATGACTGGGTGTGAAGTATAGCATAACCACCCTCTAAAGAACTTTGGCAAAATGACAGCAGCTTGAGTGTATCCAGAGGATCAAATGAAATCCTCTACAGTAGAGTTTCTGCAAGGTCTTAGAACAAGTAGGATATCAAATTAGTTTTAAATGAAATGAAACAGCGGAGTTAAAAAACCCCAGTGATTTGGGGCCAAATTCTGGCCTTGGATATGTGCATATGCAACTCCAGCAGATTTCAACAGGTTTTGAGCACGTTTATGCTAACTTATTATTCAGATTTTGTACCTGTTATTTTTGTATTTTTTTACTTTTTATGGGCATATTGAAACAACAGCAAGGGGCTAGGACTTCCTGTGAGTCAGATCCTAGTAATTTTAGGCAAGTTTGTGATACTTTTGTTTTCCCTTTAAATTGGTATATGCATTCTAGATATAGCAACAGCAAGCATAGGTGACCAGGAGCTCACACATAATGAGAGAATGGAATGAAGTACAGTTGTATTCTCCACCTGTCTCTTTAGGGTACAGTTTGCTAATGCAAATACAAGGTATGGTTTAGACAGGAGCTTCTCAACTCATGATTTGTACTTGCTTTCCTGCTCAGAAACTTAGAATGTTTATATCCAATAAAAGGAATGTGGAAATTATTAATAATTCACAGCAGAAAGCCGAGCAGTACAAGCCCTTAATTAATAATTAAGGCAGAAAGGTGTAACACTGAATTCAATGCATTTGCTCTAAAAAAATTATCATTTACACTAGGAAACAGTAGGAAATGTTGCTAAGAAATGAAAATTAAGAGCCACATCATCCCCTCTAGTACATGGCCTTGATGGGATGAAAGGAATGGAAAAATCCATCAAAATGATATCATAATTGTCATAGGGAGGAGAGAAAATGTGGTATTTGCTTCCCCTTGACTTCAGACGCTTATGTACTTTCACTGCCATGTGGTCGAGGATCCAGGAGCTGCTTTGGTCCAATGGAATGGGGTCAGGGAGCCATAGTTCCCATAGCCTATTTCCATAGGAACATAGGAAGTAGGACTCAAAAGGATGCCCTGGGTCATCGAATCTGATCTTTTGTATTCAAAGGCATCCCATCATGTAACTCTCAGGCTCATTCTTGAAACCAGGAAAGAACCAGGAACTTCCACCCCCTACTTCCATTGGAGCTTCATTTCTCTGCTACTTAGAAACCTTCTAATTTCCAGCCTAAATTTTTTTTGGCCTGTTTATACCCATTTGTTTTGTGCCAATATTGTTCTTTAGATTGACAAGCTCTTCTATTTCTTTCCTCTCATCCCTGATATATTCACAGAAAGCTAGTCTGTTACCTTGCATCCTTTGTTCTTCTAGGCTAAATATGTCAGTCTTTTAGTATCCTTTCCAGTTGCCTTTCTCTATACCTGCATTTATTCAGAGTCATAGGTACTTACATTGCTGACAAAAATAAGTCTATTTCTTTTTATTCCACTTAGCTCTGCAGAACAAATATGTTCCAAGAAAGAGGGAACTGGATACCATTTGGGATCAACAGGATTATTTATGATGTTCCACTGAGCCTAATTGATGGCACCTTATTGAAACAAAGGTAGGGTTGCCACATTTCCAGTTTCAAAAAAGAGGACACCTGTCAGGGAGGGGGACGGGAGATAATATGCTTGTGGGGGGACAATGATATGGCTGTGGCCCATCGGCAGATTAACATATGGGCCTGTGGGGTCCCTGCCAATCAGGGGTCCCCTGGGAAAAATCTCTGAAAAGCACTCATTCAGATGGGGCCACCTGCTTTCCTCACCAGAAGCCCATATCCACTGCTAGTGCAGAGGCAGGAGGAATGAGCATCCTGTACCCAGGCCAGCCACAGGACAGCCCTGCATGTGGGGATGGAGCTGGGATTCTGCCCGCTGTGTTAGGTCTGCCCAGCTCCTGCCAGTGGCACATGGGGTCTGCTTAGGAGCCAGGTATCAAGCAACACTGCGTCCCAGCATCAGGGGAAGGAGCTGCTTTCCTGCTCTGAACCCGCCAGTCGAGATGGACCTTGGCTCCCTCCCTTCCAGGTTCCTCTAGTCCATCCCAGGCAGGGCCTGTACTGCTCAGCCAGTGCTGGTTCCTCAGGCTTCTCTGAGAACGGCAGCTCCGACAACCATGGGTGGTTCAGGGGTTCAGGGGAGGGTGATGCACATGAGGCTGGAGCGCGAAGCAGAACCTGCCCTGCTGGAGGCTGCAAAGAAAGGCCCATGTGTGAGCTGTGGTATATGGAATGTACCTTTAAGGGGCCAGCAGTGGGATGACCCAGTCTCTCCCTCTGATGCTGGGTGGGTTCAGTGTGTTGGTGGTGGGTAGTTGTAGTTCTCCCTGCAAGCTGTGAGCATGTGTGTTGCTGAATCCTGTTCCTAATAAACATAAAGCTCTTTACCATCCCACCCGTCTCTGCTGAGTGGTGACTCGAGGACAAAACCCCAAAGGTATGGAGGTCTGAGTGAGTACCCCATCCCTGGAACCCAATGGCATACAGTAAACATTATATGGTGTCAGAAGTGACCTGTCTCTTGGTTGAGTCACTAGCATCATGATTAAGGGGGTTACAGCTTTCATTCAAAGAAAAAAAATGGAGTATTTCAAACCTTCACCAGCATAGTCCTTTACTAGAAATCTTGGGGACAGTTGAAGGAGATGGGAACAGAAGCTACAATTATACCTTGCAGTCACAAAGGCTGAGGATGAGGCAGAGGATTGTAAAATTGCAGTCATGCACTGGGGATAAAGCTCTAGAAATTTACAACAACATACAAGAGGTGTTTGTAGACCCTAATAATAAAACCTTGACACAGGTGCTTACAGCATGCAAGAACTACTGTGAAACCAGAAAAAAACCCTGTCTTTGAAAGGTATCAGTTCTGGCAACTTAGATACAATGAGGCTGCGGGCATAGATGATTTTGTTACAGAGGTCAGAAGTAGAGCACAGCATTGTGATTTTGGATCTGCTGAGGATGTTATGTTGAGGGACAAAATTGTCTTCAGCATAACTGATTGCAAACTCAAAGAAAGGCTTCTGGAAAAATCCTCCCTCACAGCCTGTGGATATCTGCAGAGCAAAGGCTCTCAAGTGCTCAGGCCTGAGTTATGTCTGCAGAAGCAAGCTTGCATACAACTGAGCAAAAGCAAAGCTGCCAGAGCACTTTGCAAAAACAAAGAAAGCCACCTGCGGTGAAGTTTGCACCGCAGGTGGTCAATCAAAATAACAAAGGCAAAGCTTGCAGGTGTGGAAGCACACACAAGCCTCTGTTCTGCCCAGCTTTTGGAAAAACTTGTTACAAATGCTTGGAGTTAACCACTTCATGAAAATGTGCATATCAAAGGGAGAGGCTCCAAAGTCTGCAGGAGTCAGCACCCTGTATGTTGGTACAATGTCTACAAGGCAGCATTCACGGACCTTTGATAACCAGAATGCCTGGTTTAGCACAGTCATGATTGCTGGCTTGCCAGTTGCTTTTAAGTTAGATACTGGAGCGGAAGCAAACACTATCCCAGCAGATGTAGCAAAGGCTTTGCAAGGCAAAGTACAGAAGACTCCAGATCACGTTACATTAGTTGCATTCGGTGGTGCACGCATCATACCACAAGGTGCAGTCATTGCACACTGCAAATCTGTTGCTAATGCATATAATTTAACTTTTTATATAACAGACAATAGTGACCCACCAATATTTGGAAGGGTGGCATGCACCACGTTAGACCTTATCAGACGAGTCCATGGAATGGCTCTGACAGCACCTACAACCAAGGCGGACCTTCTCAAACTATACCTGGACGCTTTTGAAGATTTGGACCAATTTCTTGGTATCCACCACATCTATGTTGACCCAGCGGTACTACCAGTTGTTCCTGGGTGTAGAAAAATTCCCTATGCAACCCTAGGCAAGCTGAAGCCTGCCCCCGAAATGCTGGAAGCTGTGGGAGTCATTATGAAGGCGACTAAGCCCACACCCTAAGTCAGTAGCCTTGTGATCACACAAAAGAAGGATGGTTCGCTACCACTTTGTTTAGACCCACGAGACCTCAACAAGGCAGTGCTAAGGCAGCACTTTTTGATTCCCACTGTAGAAGATGTGTAGACGAGCTTGTCACCAGGTAAGAAGCTGTTCACCATTCTTGATTAAAAGGACGGCTACTGCCAAGTCAGATTGGACAAGGAATCGGCAGAGCTGTGTACCTTTATCACTCCATGGGCGGCGGTACCACTTCAATCGCCTTCCCTTTGGTGTTAAGTCGGCTAGCAAAGTATTCCAACAGAAGAATTGTGAGTGCTCTGGTGACATTCCAGGAATCCACATTATTGCGGATGACATGCTCATTGTAGTGGCTACCAAAGAGAAGCATGACACTATCCTGAAACAAGTCCTGGAGAAAGCATGTCTGAAAGGTGTAAAGTTTAATAAGGACAAAATACAGTTTTTAGTCAACAGCGGTAGGTATATGCGCCATATCTTCTCAAAAGATGGGTCAAACCAGACGATGACAAAGTGGAAGCCATCAACAGGATGCCTCCTCCAACACACAGAAAAGGCCTTCAGAGACTCCTCAAAACCATTCAGTACTTGGCGCAATACATTCCATGTGAGTCAAGCCTGACAGCCCTGCTGAGAGCGCTTCTTAGCGCTTCTTACCCAGGTACGGGTCCAGTCAAACTACAAACCCCTTGAAGCGATTTTTGCAAAGCCCATAGGAAAGGCTCTGGCACGGCTACAGAGGATGTTGTTGCAGCTCCAAAAATATGACATCCAGATTCACAGTACCAAAAACAAAGACATGTTAGTGGCTGACATGCTTTCTAGAGCCCCAACTCTCACTCCTCCTCCTGAACCTGATCTTTTCCACTCCCATAAGATGATTCATGGTCTGACGGAAATGGAGCCACTCAGTGACCAGTTACTCCAGCAGTTACAGAAGCACACGAAGTCTGACAAGGAACTGCAAGCCCTTAGAGTGCAACATCTTAATGGATGGCTGAGGAGGCAAAAACAAGTCAAACCTGAACTAAAGGCCTGCTGGCCTCTCAGAAACCAAATTTGGATTCAGGATGATTTGCTTATGATTGGGCTGAAAATAATCATTCCAAGTGGTGCGAGGACCAACAGGTTGACATTGTTTCACTTGCCCCATCAAGGCGTAAAAAGGTCGAAAGTGTGAGCTCAACAAATCATGTATTGGCCTAAAATGAATGCCCGCATCGAGCAGTGGATTGTGAATTGTGCACCTTGTCAAGAGCTCTATCCCAGTAATCAGAAAGAGCCCATGATCTCACATGAGATTCCCAGACCTGCCTTGGTTAAAACTGCAGCGGACATTTTTGATCTATGGGGACAGTCTTATTTGATCATAGTCAACTATTACTCCAAGTACCCTGACGTTTTGCACCTGCCAGACAAAACACCTGGCATGGTAGTAGCCAAAACGAAGTCTGTGTTTGCTCGCCATGGCATACCTAAAGAAATTGTCTGTGATCACGTGCCATGTGCAAGTCACACGATGAAACAATTTGTGACTGACTGGGGCATAACCATCACCCATTCTAGCCCAGGTTACGCACAATACAATGGTCAGGCTGAACGCACAGTTCAGGCAATCATATCATTGTTTAAGAAGATTTTGCAGGATGGCTCAGATCTATATCTGGCTTTACTCCATCTAAGGAACACGCCCATTATTGGCCTTGAGTATGATCCAGCACAGCTTCTGATGGGGAGACTTGCGCAGTACCCTTCCTGCTACAATGGCGGTGCTAACTCCTACACTACCGTCGAATGCCTCCCACAAGTTGCGGAACCTTCAAAGGTGCCAAAAGGAGCACTATGACCACATGGCTGCAGTCTTGCCACCTCTACGTGAAGGGGAGAAAGTAAGAATGCAAACAAGTACAGGTTGGACACCAGCATCCATCACAGCAAAAAGGGATGAATCACGCTCCTACGTAGTAAAAATCCCCGGTGGTAATGTCTACACTCAGAAAACACTAAAGAAAGGATTACTCTTCAGTACCAGCAGAACATGTTGATGTACCTCAAGAGATGACAGCAGAACAAACTTCAGAAGAAGAACCAGACCACTACAAGCAACAGATTCACCACATTCCAGAGAATCCACCAGTACCCACGGACGAACCTGATGACACCACGCAAACTAAGAGTGGACATGTGGTGAGATTGTCTGTGAAGTACACAACTATTTCATGGGATAGTGGTAAAGGCTAGACCCCACTGGTGAGCCAAGTGCTAGCAACCTCTGGCTCCGTGATCCTAAAATGTTCCGTGTTAAAGTAGCACCTGATGAACATCCAACTGTTTAAGAGGGAGCTCCCAGAGTAAAGAAGGGGGATGTGGTATATGAAATGTATCTTTAAGGGGCCAGCAGTGGGCTGACCCAGTCTTTCCCCGTGATGCCCTGTGAGTGTGGTTTGTGGTGGTGGGTAGTTGTAGATCTCCCTGCAAGCTGGGAGCATGTGAGTTGCTGAATCCTGTTCCTAATAAACATAGATTTCATAGACATTAGGGCTGGAAGGGACCTCGGAAGATCATCGAGTCCAGCCCCCTGCCCAAAGGGCAGGAAGTCAGCTGGGGTCACAGGATCCCAGCAAGATAAGCATCCAGTTTGCTCTTGAAGGTGTTCAATGTAGGCGC
>NW_005842543.1:916385-916687 GCF_000455745.1 Alligator sinensis
CCGTGGATCCTCCTCTCCCTCCTCAGCCCATAGCCTGAGACTGGGAGGATCGACGAGAACACCACCTGTGCCTCCAGACCCCTTAGCCCCACTCCCAAATGCCTGTAGCGCCCTATGACCTGGCTGTGAGCACTCCGAGCCGTGTCATTGGTGCCCACATGAATAAGGAGCATGGGATAGTGGTCTGTGGGTTGGAGGAGCTTAGGGATCCTCTCCGCAATGTCTTGGATGCAGGCTCCTGGGAAGCAGCAGACTTCCTGGGCTAAGGGGTCAGGGTGGCAGATTACCTCCTCGGGCCCCCT
>NW_005842543.1:917342-920385 GCF_000455745.1 Alligator sinensis
GCCTGTGTGCGCAGCCTGTTCGCGCGGCTCCCTGGGGGGCTGGGCGAAGTAGGGGCCTGGGCGGGGCTTGACCTGGCCCGGCTCCACTCAGCCGCCTCCTCCCACTCACTAAGGGGTTAGCCCCCTCTCTCCATGGGCCCCGCTTACCTCCGGCTGTGCTGGGGGTCGGCGGGGGGCTCCGCGGCTGCTGGAGGGTTTCTGGGGGGCTTCGGGGAAGCGGGGGCGCAGCGGGCTTTCACCTGCGCGTCTCTCGCCGCTCCCGAGCCTAACATAAAGCTGTTTACCATCCCACCCATCTCTACTGAGTGGTGACTCGAGGACAGAACCCCAGGGGCGTGGAGGTCTGAGTGAGTACCCCATCCCAGGAACCCAAAGGCATACAGTAAACATTTTATGAGGGGACTAGTGATTTGTTGGCCCCAGGTGCTCGGCAGGGAAGTGCTTGTGGAGGGAATGCAGGGAGGGAGTGGTGGTGGGTTTGGCAGGTGGGCAGAAGCAGTGCCTCCTCATTTGGGAATTTAATCCAGGCCTCCAATTTTCTGTTTGCCCAGGGCCCCAATAAATGTTAATCTACCAATGGCATGGCTTACATCTGCCCCTCACTCCCAAGCCACAGCTCCTACAGCCCTGTTGATGCCCCTCACTTCTGACCTGTAGGCCCCTGGCACTGAATGCCCTGTACTCCTTACTCACAGTTCCCTCCCCCTGACAGTGCCCCTCACTTCCAAGCCACAGCCCCCCTCCCCCCCCCCCCCGCCAGCCAGTGCCCCTTACTCCTGACATGCAACCCCCTACTCCCCCCAGCCCTGCAGCATCTCCTGGCTGCCCCACCCTTGCAAGCACAGGCACCAGTTCTAGTGCCACCAGCCTATCGGTGCAGCTCCCCAGTGCCCCTGAAGGGCCTTTCTGCTACCTTCCCCAACTGGAGAGGCGGGCACCTCCTCTGCCCTGCTGTAGCCCCAGCACCCAGACAGCTTCCCCCAGTGCCAGCTGGCACCCATTCCCCTCACACACCCATACCCTCCACACACCCTGCCCCACCCCTGACTGTCCCCAAGCTCTGGCCCTCCAATGCCCCGCCCACCGTAGACTTACTGGCATCCAGCAGCTGAGGCTGCTCCCACCCCCCTGCCTGGCTGCGTGCCAGCCACGTGCATGTGCGTGTGCACATGCATGTTGCACCCCCGTCCTCCAATCGCTCTTCCTCTGCCCCCCCAGCCCCAAGCAGCCCCTTGCTAGGGTAAACCAGGAAGTGCAGGGGAAAACTTCAATGCTAAGCAGACCAAAATCCTGGACATTTGTTGATATTTTAGAAAACTGCCTAGATGGAGGTGGGAGGATCCAAAAAGAGGACATGTCTGAGAAAACCTGGATGTATGGTAACACTGAAACAAAAGGGTTTCCAAAAGCTGCTGCGAGCATAACTGGAAGGCCTTAGCATTGCACAAGTATAACTCTTTTGACTCACAGAACCTTTGTTCTGCAAGGCTGGTGTCATGAACACCTCGTGCCTCCCAAGGCTGGGGTGGCATGGCAACCACCTGCAGGCAGGAGTGGGGGTGTGGCAGCAGTGAGTGGGGACTGTCCGCAGGCGGCCGTGATGATGTCAGTGGCAAGGGCAGGCCAAGCAGGCAGCTGAGGCAGTGTCAGTGGCAAGGGGGTGGCGGCAAGTGGCAAGTGGCAATCAGTGACTGCCCAGAGATGCCACTGGCAGTGTCAGTGGTGGGGGGGCTGGCAGCAGTGGCATTGGCCATGTCTCAGGGGTGCACGGCCAATCTCGGGGTGCATGTACACCCGCGTGCACCCCCTACGCATTGCCTATGGCTGGGGATGTCCAGGAATAAAACCCAACTGCACTCTTGTATCCCTAGGATTAATTTGCAGGGCTAGAAGTTAGGAAGGGAGTGGGTGGAAACAATGACTTTCTAGTCCACTGATCACAACTAATGTGGACAGGACTGGGAAGCAAGAAACAAAAGAGGCCTGCTATTCCATTTTTGCAGTCCCTTTTCAGAGTACTGAAGTGCTGTAACAGCAAAAATATTTACAATTAAGAAAACATCGTCGTGGAGGCACAGTGTGTGAGAGAAAACTCTTTAGTTTTGGCCTCAGTAAATGATTTAAATCAGGCTTGTCCAACATACGGCCCGCGGGCCACCATGCAGCCCGCCAAGGCATTTTCTGTGGCCTGCGGTGCTGCGATGAGAAATGAAAGTAAACATGGTTTACTTTTGTTCCTGCCCTTTGTCCCTCCCCCAGCCCCTCGCAAGCTTCCTAATGGCTGCTGAAGGGCTGGAGAAGGGACAAGGTTCCCACACACACCGTGTCAGCTTGACATTGCCGATGTGGTGCATGTGGGAAGAGGAGTACAGACCTGGCCCACCTCCTCCCGTCCCCAGCACCACATGGGGAAGCCACCACTTCCCAGCCTGAGTGAGTCGCTGCTCCCCACCTGCAGGAGAGAGGCAGCCTGGCTTGGCCGCCTGGCCCCGGGTTGCTGGCAGAGACGGAGCAGCACAGGCAGGTGCCTCCTTCCACCGGGCTGTTGGCATTGGCCACGCCACGTGGGGTGGCCCCGGGCTCAAGCGAAGCCTGCGCTTGCTGCGCCCCGAGGTGCTGCCCAGTCCCCGCCCTGGCCCCAGCTCCAGCTCCCTCTAGCCCGGCACAGCACGGCAATGTGGACCCACGGAGGTGGTGCAGCAGCCAGGCTCACCCTCGTCATCTGCCTCTGCCGCCTCCTGCCTGGCCGGGGCGCCGCAGGTAGGGCCGGGCTGAGCCGGGCTGGGCTGGGGCCAGGGTCGGGGTCAGGGTCGGAGTGGGAAGACGGTGCTTCCCCCGGCGCCGGGCTGGTGACTGTGGGCTCCCGGCACCTGTGTGTGTGTGTGGGGGTGGTCCCTGCCTTTCACAGAGGAGGGAGGCTCAGTTCTGACCCCCATCTCCTGGGGCTGAGGCTTTAACCTCAAAGCCTGGTCTTCCCTCCTGGGAGCCAGCTGTGCCCACGTCCCAGAAGCCGGGTGCTGGAGCATTACAAAGGAAGGCAAAA
>NW_005842543.1:920703-930085 GCF_000455745.1 Alligator sinensis
GAAGGGTTTGCCTCCCTCTGGACATAACCCTCTAGCCAAAAACCTCTGGATTTGGTCCCAGAAGGAACAGTGGCATGCCCCAGTCAAAGTCCCTAGCCTCGGCTGTAGCCAATACCCAGTACTTCTGAGGAGGACTTAAAAACACCCTGGCACATATAGCAGAAAGGGGAAGGGTGGTGGTGGGGGCAACCAGCAAAGCCCAGAAGCATGAGAAGTACCCATAGTAGAACATAGGCATAGCTCTGGCTAGATCAGGGGTAGGCAAAATATGGCACACAAGCTGTATCCAACCCATCAATTGATCCTATCTGGCTCACCACTGGGAGCCTGAGGAGCAAGGGTTGTGCCTTGTGTTGCTCCGCTCTGCCTCAAATAATTGCCCACCCTGGTCTAGATCAGTGGTTCTGAACCTTTCTTGTACCAGGACTCATTTGTAAACATAGATGGTCAGTCCCAACCCAGTGTCCCTCACTGCTTGTACCTTCAGACCCCAGTGCCCCAGTGTGTGGGGTATGGGGAGGCCCCCAAGTAGCCCCTTGCAGGCTAGAACTCTGCCAGCCCAAGAGAAAAGCCACAGTTATATGTTTTTCTCCTTTAAAGGAGAACCCATTTTTAAAGTTTGCTCATGACCCTTTCATATATTCTTGAGACCTACTTTTGGGTCGCAACCCATGTTTTGAGAAACGCTGGCCTAGATCATGCCCGACCAGTGCTGTTCAACATCTTTTTGAACATGTCCGATGATGGAGAGTCCACAACTTCCCTAGGCAGTCTGTTCCACTCCCTCGCTGTTCTAACCTCTGTGAACAGAGGGCTGGTACTGGAAATACAGCGAGGTTTTCAGGCTCTGTTCTGTGCCTTGTCAGTTAACACATGGACAAAAAGAAAAGGGAAGAGGTTTTCTCTTTAATGTCTACCTCCTCCCATTGCCAAGAAGCTGTTGGAAATTTCTTCCCAAGGTTTTGTTTGACTGGTGGCAGGATGCCTGCTGGCTCCGGGCGCCCAGTCCCTTTCCAAATCTGGCATTGGCAGTTTGCCCGAAGTTACATGGTGAGTCTGTGGTAGAGCTGGAAATATAGTTCAGCTTGCCTGACTCCCAGTCTTGGTTCTGAATCCATAGGCCACAGTTGCAGCAAAAGTAATGATTTATGGTCCTTTCTGATTGCTAAACTAACTTGCCACTCCCTGCTTTCCTGGGTGTGTTTACACAGCAAGCTTCAGCCAGCACTGAGGAGTGATTAACTAGCTATCTATTGCCTGTAAAGCATGGTGTCCAGAAAAAAGAACAAACACAACAGCAGTTCATCTTCCTTCTGCTTCATCCTCTTCAGTGCAGTAGCTGTTGTACTATAAGTTATCAGATCTTTGGATAAAGTACAAACAAGAGAGGCTTTTGCCAGATCAGCTATTGTTTCCATTTCCCCCTTTCCTCTCTATTTCTCTGAGCTATAACACAGTAGGGCTGGTTGTGTTGTGGTTGCCACCAACCTGACCTTAGACCAGGTGACCTGTTTTCAGCCTGGTGACTCAGCTAAGCTAGTCTCCAAGACTAATTTGGGAGGGTTATTTTAATCAATGCCTGGTCTGCTACTTTGCAGCTGGGTATGCCGATGAAAGTTCACCCCACTAGTCCAGCCTTGAGCACAGCAAGCCAAGCAGAGTAGTAAAGACCATAAGGGGTATACCAGCTTCGGAGCAATGATACCCTTTTCTTGGAGGCCCTCTGCCTCTTTAACCAGCAGATAGTGTATTGCTGATAAGAGGGATAAGATGGGGTAACACTGGATATGATAGTGGTGAATGAAGAGGCATGTAAGCACCTTTCACTGGGCCAGATAAATCTAAATTCTACCCCTGCTGGTCATTGAGGTCCCACCACCTTCGTCCAGACGATGCTTCTGTTTCTCTTTGTGCGGGATTGGGGGTTCAACTTGTTACTACTTGTTAAAGATGTGTTAATAACAAGTTATTAATTCAATAAAAGTAAATCTTCTTGAAGATTATTCTCAAAAATGCCCATATTTTGTTGCTTTGATTAGTTTCCACTCCGGCTGATCTCTTTTCCACATTTGATCTGTCAACTTGCATAATGCTTCTTTCATTCATTGAGAAGTGAGTAGAAGCGAAAGTGTTTATTTTAGTCAAGTGTTTGGTATTATTTCTTTGTTGCTTTTTATATTGTTTTTATTTTGGATTTTAAACCACATTTCCAGACCCATTTCATTATCACTTCCTGCAACTTCATTGGTGTCAAAGGTCATGTGACATCACTTCCTGATGTGATACCACTTCCTGTGAGGTCTTTGAATATGGCTCGCTGGCCCACTGGGTGATACAAAGTTCATGACCCGGCCCCACATTCAGAAAGGTTGGACACCCCTGATTTGGAGCATTGTTTTTCAACCTGTGGTCCACAGGGGCCCACAGGCTATGTCTAAGGGTCCTGGGCCAATCAGGGCAGCCAAGGGGTCTGTGAAAGATGACTATGATCAATCAAAAGGATGTGAATACCTACACTATAATTCAAAGGGGTCTGCACTTCCATGCAAAATATTTTAGGGGTCCACAAATGAAAAAAAGGTTGAAAAATACTGATTTAAAAGAGCTCACTACAGTTTGGGAGTGAGGTATCTAAATGAGAATATTTCATGCATCTTGTGACTTGTAATGTAATGCCCCATCTTGAACTCAGTGTCCTCTAATTTATTTTTATTGGCTAGCAGCCCACATCTGTACATCCTGCTCCTATCATCATCTGAATGAACAGGAATGTTTTAAACATTACAGCAGGGCTGGCCTCTCCTCATTTGACTTGGCTCTATTTTTGGACCCAAGATTCACAAATTATGATCAAGTAGTATGAAAAGAAAGGGAGAAGGAAGTGCTGTAAAACTTTCAATGTAATATAATGTAGAATATGTGAATATGCAAGTCCCTATTAAGTGGGGCAAGTTTGTGACAATATTTTTAATAAGTAAGCAATGAGTTACAGATTCTATCCTCTCTACATTTTTAACTTAGTACTGTAAAATTAAAATTGGTTCAAGAGCATTTAACTTGCCGTTTAAAAAAAAAACTCCCAAGACTACCTGGAAGGTAGCCTTATCTGTGGAAAGGGTTCTGTACTGAGAGTAAAGTAGCCCGGCTCTTTTATTTTCAGTTCAGCATTGAACTGCTGTCTGATCTTAGGCAAGTCACTTCTTCTCTCTGGGCATCAATTGCTGCATCTAGAAAACAAGAACGATACCTATCTGTTTGTAAAGCTCTTGGAGAACTAGGGGTAAAAGTGTCAGAGGTGCACCAATATATATGTGCCATATCAGATCAGATAAAAGGAAAATTAACATTATCGGCTATCAGCTTTTTATGGCCGGTCTAACTGGTAATGTCACTGTTAAATATACAGGTCAGTCGCATCTTACACGGGGGTTAGGTGCTGAAGTCAGCACATAAAGCAAAAATCACGTAAGGCGAAAATCGGTGACTATACGCGGGGTGAGAGGGGGGCAGGGCTTGAGTTTGCACGCAGCACCGTGCTTAGAGCTGTGCAGCCGGTGGCAGCAGCACAGCGCGGGGTGGTGGTGGGGATGGCTGCATGCCGCCCGGTCACCACCATGCTGCTGCTGCCGCCTGGCGGCTGGCCACACAGCTCCGGGCACGGCTCCATGGTGACAGTGGGAGGTTTTGGAGGCAGTGGCCATCACCACCATAATGGGCCTCCAGGTAAGCGGCAGCGCCGCGTGCAAGCTCAAGCCCCACCCCCCGTCCCACCCTACATATAGTTGAATTCGCGCAAGTTAAATGCACATATGATGCAACTGACCTGTAATATGCCTTCTGGCCAGAGCCCCTAGACGCTGCATGCATGCACGTAGCCACAGCATGCACATGGCCAAGAATGCAGCTGGGCAGCACCAGCATGGAAAGCTGCTCCCTAGAGGT
Organism: Alligator sinensis; assembly: GCF_000455745.1. Taxonomy (NCBI): domain Eukaryota; kingdom Metazoa; phylum Chordata; order Crocodylia; family Alligatoridae; genus Alligator; species Alligator sinensis. The sequence continues at coordinate 924,646 of NW_005842543.1, forward strand.
AAGTCTGTGGAGGGGAAGAGGTGTTGGGGAGGGAAGAGATGGCAGGGGCGTAGATTGAGGGAGGTAGTGGAGCAGGGGCAGGAGGTGCTACCCAGCCAAGGCAGTGAATGGGACGCCAGAGCCAGGGTGGGGAGCAGGATGGAGCCATAGGTGGCTCATCCAGAGGGCGTGGGGGGGTAGGGGTTGCTCCCTGCCACTGCATGCAACCTCAGGGGAAACATGGAGGGGCATGTTCCCCCCCAGATTTTTATGCGAGGCAGAAGTGGCCTGCTCACTGTGGGCTTGGGGCTTTCTGCCCTGCTGCCTTTGCCCTGGGAGACATGTGCTGGCTGTATGTCCCCTGCCTGCCTGGTAGCAGTGGGGGTGGTGAGTTGTGCCTACCACTGCCAGGTGGGCAGGGGGGACACAGCCAGTGTGCAGCTCCCAGGCCAAAGGCAGCAGAGCAGAGAGCCCCGAGCCTGCAGCGGGCAGCCCGCATCCGCCCTTGCCCCGCTTAGCTCTGCTCTAGTTACAAGCGTACACGTACTTCAAAATGGTGGTGGCAGCACTTGAACTAATCTTTAGTTCAACTGCCCCCGCTGTCATTTTCAATGCTAGGATGCTGATCCCCTGGATGAGCTACCTGTGGCTCTATCCCACTCTCCGCACCAGCCCCAGGGATCAAATTCACTGCCCTGGCTGGGAAGTTTCCCCAGTTCGAGCCTCAGCCCCTGCCCGTGTCCCACTCCTTCCCTTATTGTGGGGGCCTCTATCTGTTCCCCATGCCCCTTCCCTCCTCCATGCCCCTTTCCCTCCACAGGCTTACCTGCAGGGCACTGCTCTCCATGCTGCCCAGCTGCATTCCTGTAAATAGGTTCAGCTGATATGCCTGGTGAATAATCGGTACTGGCCAATCAGTGCCCCCCTAAAAAGTACTGTAAAAGAATTCATTATTATAATTTATTGATCATAGTATAACCTAATTCTCAATATTTGCAGTGCGAGTAAATGCAGATTTTTCTTGCCAACGACACATGCCCCTGGTGTGTTCCCATACTGTCTCTCAGACGGTATCAAATATAGCTGATTGCAGATGGCCAAAAAGATCACTTGCCTCTTCTGAATCACTCTTTAGATTGTCTCAGAACTGACTGCATGCATGATGGGAGAAAGTCCCTGCCTCCCTAAGTAAATATGGTATCTCCCCACTCAGACCAAAACAAGCTCTCCAGGTTGAAGCTAGAGCATCTATTAACAGATAATTTCCCCAAAAAATTTTACAACAGATGTAGGTTAAGCAATGAGAACTTATTCTTTTTTTGCAGTCAGGCATCTTGGGAGTAATGACTGAATTAGACCCCAGGGATATAATTCTGCTTCCTGCAAAGTCAAAGTCAAAACTCTCAGTGGTTTAAGATTTGGCTTTTAAAGCTAAGTGTCTGATCCAACTGAGACTGAAGTCAATGGTATGCCCATATGATGACAAGAGCTGAATGCCATCATTACACTTGAAGTGGATGCCAGTTGCAGTGTTTAGTGCTTCCATGAAGTGACCCAAATTCCTTGTACCACTACACAAGGACAGAGATGAATTACTGTAATATGCATGATGGGATCCTCTAACTCTAGTGTAAAATCAGGAGCAATTCCACTGAATCAAAGGACTTATATATCAAACGGATATAAAGAAGCAGCCAGCCAGATTATTTGCTCCTGAGAACTAGTTTCTTAGTTCTGTCATAACTAAAGTTACAGAAAAAAAAATCCAGGTTAGAATTAGTTTAATCATATAATATGCTCTAAAATAGCTGTGGCCAATAGTGTTATAAAAGAGTTGTTTATACACAGGATAAATAAGGGGAAAATAATAGTGCTATGAAAATATGTATCCATATTTTGATGATAATTTTCTCCTTCAATAAGATGCCTATTAGAATAATAGAATTAATGTGATTAGATCTGTACAAAAATAATATAGCGTCTGGGCATAGTATTTTTGTAGCAGTATCATTAACGTGTAAAATGGTGCTCTTTTTCTAACTTGATTTGAGTTATTGCTCTCTCTCGAAGTTTCCAAATTAGATTGAAGTTTACTTATTTTTCACTACTGCGAATGTAAGTGCATCTAGGAAAAGTTCATCTGTCTCCTTTTCTATAATTATGCTAGACAGCACCGAAAATAATGGGGCTCTCAACTGGACTGTGATGGAGTAAAGAAGCCTTAAAGCCAGTGGAAATAATCAGTGGAGAACTGCTTCCATGAAGAGGAGTAGTATAACTATGTAGCTTTACCATCTGCCTCTAAAACTGTACTCCCCCCAACCCTCAATACCAGATAAGGAGTTTGGCCACAGAGGCCCATATACTCATGTGACCAGTGTCTGCTGGAGTGGCCCCCCCTGGCACCATAAGCAGCTGAATTTGCAGTAAACCTGAGGATATGTTCATTTGCTACGGGGGCTAGACTCTCAGTGAAGCAGGCTACAGATCAGAGGTTATGAAGTTGACCTAAGACCAACATTGCACAGAGCTCTTCTGAAGTAGCTGAGCAGAACTTGGGTCCAGCCCAGGATCTAGCCCCTTATCTGACAATTTTGCAGAGGAATGAGATTATGTAAATATGCAGAATGTTGCAAACTTCTGTTTACATGAGACCTCTCTCTGGTAATTCTTCATCAAAAAAAATCTAAGGAAATCATGTTTTCCACCCATGGAAATTCTAGAGTGGGTGTATCTGCCGCAGTTGATGTCAACTTATCCTTATTGGAGTGTTTTCATTAAATGAGAACATGTTGAACAGCTTATGGCAGATGTACAACAGTGAGTACAGTCTCTTTGCACAGTTGGGAAGCTTCTGTTTATACTGAATAGTAAAAAAAATTGATAGAAACAAATGAGGAGCTATAGGGATGTTTCCACGTGTTTATCGTTCTAATCTCCAGTTTGTAAAAACTCACAAAAGAAAGATGTTTAGAAATGAAGAAGAATGTTGGCACTGCTTCCTTATTTCTATCCCACAAGAATTAGTCGCTATGGAGACTCTCCTGTTTTGTTCAAGAATGACTCAAACTTCACTGGTGGAACATATGTGGTGGAAGCAGAACAACATCAGGAGGAATTCACATTAAAACATTTTAAAAGAACGGTAAATGTCTGAGCTCTATTTAATTCACCCAAGGGTGAAAACTGTACAGGGTTCATGCAACTGAAACATACCTTCACATTTTCTTTCAAGCTTTTATTTTCTGATGTGAAGGTCACTGAAGGCTTTATTTTGACAGTAGACTGTACTGTAAACTGGATTTTCATAAACTAAGATACAGAAGGCTGAAGGCACAACATCTGAAAAAATAAACTATTGCCTATGAAAGCCAATGTCTCTCTGAACCAGTTAAACCCAAGGTGCCACCCTGCCCCACCTTATACCACAGAAATACAACTTTCAAAGAGTTAAATGGAGGTGTAGCTGCATAAATTATTTTAAGGGAATTGCACAGCTGAAATCCCTTGAAAATTTATGAGATTATGTTATATCCTTTTCTACTGTTATTAATAAAATCATGCAGTTCCTGTCCCAAACAACTACACCAAACATAAACTGAGCCAAGAGCAGGTAAACTTTGAACACACTGAACTAGGTGCACTCAGCTCATATGAGAATATTCTTAACTAAGCATGAGAAGTGCTATATTGACATCAGAGGAGATCAGAGTCCTCTCTCCCAGCTGATACAGCATGGGCAGTCACAATACAGTACAGCCTTCCCTCTGCTGCCTTTCAGGTATGCCTCACTTCTGACCAGTATAGATCCTGTGTCTGCAGAAGAAGGTAGTTCAGCCTCCAAGCTCATGTTAGTGCTTGACCTTTTTGCTGATGCTGACAATACGGGGGCCATTTAAGATTCATTTCAAAGGAACTGTATTGTGAAGCAAGGAACTTCTTAGCAGAAGAAGACAGGCCCAGAAATCATGTCCTTAGAGCTAGTTTCTGGTTAGTAAAAATGAAGTAGTAAGAAGCTTGTCATCTCCTTAAAGGCCAGAATTACAGCTCCTACACTAGACGTGCACAGTTCGTAGAATCACAGAAAATTAGGATTGGAAAGGACCTCAGGAGATCACCTAGTCCAATCCCCTGCTCAAATCAGGACCTTCCCCACCTATATCATCCCAGCCAATGCTTTGTCTAGCTGGGTCTTAAAACCCCTACAGTTACTAAGGGGGTGCACCACATGGATGATAGCATGTTGTCCCCAAAAAGGTGGAAAGAAGCCAAAATTACGAACTGAGCCCAATATGTTCCAATCAGCAAAGTTAGCTCATCATGTGGAAGGGCCAGAAAGGTAAAGCGACCAACCTGCAGGGAGCAGAATCTGGTACACGGCACTGAACACTCTAGACCTCCAGGATCAGAAGGCACTTACACCACTTCTGTCTCCAGCTATTTCAGCTCTACAGTGTGGGACTGTGGACAGAGCTAATTAGTATAGCCACAACACAGCTCCACTGTTTTTGTTTGGGAGGCTGTCAGTGACATAATGCACAATAATTCTGCCTGGCACTGATCCAGGACAAGTTTTTCAGATTCATGAAGGTGGGTGACCAGAATTCACTGCAGGATTCTAGATGAGGGCTCACAGAGGCCTTCTACAATCGCATACAAACTTCCCTAGCACTACAAGGAATAACTTGTTTGATACTACATCACAGGACTGCAATTGTCTTTTTCTCAGCTGCCTTGTACTGGTGCCTACGTGGCAAAAACAAAGCCAGGCAACAGAACCCTCCAACATGCCATGTTTCTCTGCACAGGCCAACTCCAGCACTGGAAACTGTGACTGAACAGCACTCTGCTGACAGTGTCACTTGCCTCCATGCTAAATAGCCCACCTGCATCACTACACAAATGCCAGTATATGCCTTCCAGTGTAGGAGACAGCCCGCAGGATATCTGAAGGTGCTGCTGCCTGGCACTAAATCTGCCATGTAGAGGTGACTTCAGAGTCAGCCTGGGAACAAGCACTATATTCCAGTCTCTCTCTTCTTCAGTCATCTCCAACTGTTTACCTTCCAGTTTATAGCGGAAACGCTTATGATTAATCCCTTTGTGTGACTTGAATTTTGAACTATTCTATTTTATCCCATTTCTATTGCTTCAGTCTTCAAGGTCATACAGTTCTTCCAGTGCAATATTCTTACCCTCTTCTGTTTTGACGATGACTTCTAACTTTGTCATCATCAGCATTCCTACTTTTTTGCCCAAGTTATTAATGAAAATATTAAATAAAGTTGGTCCTTGAGGAATTCCACTAGTAACCTCCCTCTAACCTGATATATACTCCTTAACACTGACTGTTTTCAACCCTTTAAACAGTTCCTTAATTTCTTCCAGTTTTTCCACTATCCCCATTTCTCTAACTTTATTAATAATTTTCCATATGACAGTACATCAAATGCGGGGGGGG
>NW_005842543.1:930159-943685 GCF_000455745.1 Alligator sinensis
ACCCCGGGGGGGGCCTAGTGATGCCCCCACTGCAGGCTCCTGCCGCCCCACCCCACCAGGCAGGACCCAGGTGGGAGTCTGGTATCAGGCTGGGGGACGGGGTGGATTCCCCCTTTCTTCCCCCCCAACTCCCTCCTCAGCCGACCCAGAGACTGAGGGAACATAGCTGTCAGACTCCAGCCTGCCTCCTGGCTCCTGGGAAGAGGAAGTCAGGCCCCCCACAGCCCCCCCCACACGGAGCCGCAACAAGCTGGAGGTCCGGTGCTGGGCCGGGTTTTCCCCCTCACCACCGCCTCAACTGGCTTGGAGGCTGAGGATGGGGCATGGCTGGGGCACTCCAGCCTGCTCCCAGCTCCTGGCTCCCAGCTCTGGGCAGGTAGAGTCAAGCCCCCACTGTGGACTTCCCCCACACCCCCCACCCATTCTAGGCAGCACCCAACTGGGGGATGGGTGCTGGGCTGGGGGTCGGGGTGCCCCCAGTCTAATATTAAGTCTGGTAACAGGTGGGGGAATCCCCTCTGCACTAGGGGCAAGGCTTGGGAAACCTGGAAGGGGCGGGGAACCCGTCCGAGGCTGGGGGATCCAGCCAGCCCTCGGCTGGAGCGCCTGTTCCTCCCTGCGGAGGTCCTCAAGAGTTTGGGGAACATGTGCTGGACAGCCAATCAAGCATGAGCCCCACTTGGCTGCATTCAGGTGTCTGCAGCAGAGACGGGTAGACTGGGAGGTGTGCTCTATCACACCCCAGCGACTGGTATGGGCACTGGTTTCAAAAGCGAACATGAGTTCACTTGCTTATCAGCAGGGCTAGGGCTCCTAGTTTTCTCTGTTTAAAAATCACAGATTCTCTGATTAAAATAATTTGATTTCCATGATTTTTGGTGTCCGGGTGGCTGATGAGGTAGAATTCGTGGGCTCATCTCTGGGAAGTGTTTTGATTCATAGATTCATAGATGTTAGGGGCGGAAGGGACCTCAATAGATCATCGAGTCCGACCCCCTGCATAAGCAGAAAAGAGTGCTGGGTCTAGATGACCCCAGCTAGATACTCATCTAACCTCCTCTTGAAGACCCCCAGGGTAGGGGAGAGTACCACCTCCCTTGGGAGCCCGTTCCAGACCCTGGCCACTCTAACTGTGAAGAAGTTCTTCCTAATGTCCAATCTAAATCTGCTCTCTGCTAGCTTGTGGCCATTATTTCTTGTAACCCCCAGGGGCGCCTTGGTGAATAAATACTCACCAATTCCCTTCTGTGCCCCTGTGATGAACTTATAGGCAGCCACAAGGTCACCTCTCAACCTTCTCTTGATGAATGTTGTAGAAATGTTGTAGAATGTTGTAGAAATGTTGTATGCATACCAGACCAGCCTCTGGATTTTTTACTTTTCATTTCATCCAGGAAGAGCGCACACCAACTGCAGAAACTTCCTTAGCTTGACAAAGGGTTTTTGAACCCAAAAGCTTGCTTAATAATCGTTTTCTAGCTACTTAAGTTGGTCTAATAAAAAGATATCAGATTCAACCAAAGAACCTTGTCTGCCTATGTCCTTAGACCAACACAACTACAACCTATACCCCTGATAAAAATAACAAATTCTCCAATTAAAAAACCCTGAATCCATATTTTTCCATGATTAAAATGAAAGGCCACTACATATACAGGCAGGGCGGACCCTAGGGGGGGCAGGGCCTGGGGCAAATCAGCCTGTGCAAGGCCCCCTTAACATTTTTATATAATTAAAAGAAGTTCATATACTTTTTAAAAACTCACCAGTCCCAAACAGTGTTGCGCTGCCTACATTCTGAAATCCACTGGGAGGGTGGAGACAAGGCTGCAGCTCCCAGCTCGACGCTCGCTGGCTGCGGGGATGGGGCTGCGGCCAGGGCCAGGGCCAGGATAGCCAGGTAGTGCGGGCAGCAGAACGAGGTGGAGGCAGCAGCCCTGGCCCTGGCATTGGCACTGAGGGCACTGCTACTGGTGCAGCCCACCTTGGGGGGCCACCTGCAGCTTGGAGCAGCCAAGGTGAGGGCTGTGCCAGGCAAGCCAGGCTGGGTCAGGGATGCCGTTCTGGCAGGGGGTCCCAATCCAAGCCGAGCCACAGTGCCTGGTGCCGAGCAGCCTTGCAGGGGCTCCGGGTCAGGCTGTGCCATGGGGTGGGTGCTAAGCAGCACCTCTGTTGTAGCCCTCAGAGCCAGGAACAGGGCTCACCTGCTGCCAGCCCGTCCTGTGGGGCACTGCCAGCCCCTGCCAGGGGCCGGGTCAGCATCTCCTGTGCCCTGTGTGGGGCTCCAAAGATGGGGTTTGCAGGGCGCTGTGTGGGTCCAGCCCCAACAGCTGGCTCTGCCCCAGCTTTCTGACTTTCTCTAAGACTTTCCTTGTCGTGATGTCAAAGCACAGGGCCCCGCAAAGCATGGGCCCCAGGGCACTCGCCCCAATTTGGTGTACCCTAGGGATGACCCTATATATAGGTATCAGTTGAACACAATGTTTTATTGATATATTTACAATTTTAAAGTAATTTGAAAGCCTACCAGTGCCTCAATCACTATAATAAAATAAATTATAAGTACCTATAAGTGTTGGCATTTGATTTTGGGTTTTTTTATTATAAAAACTCAGAGCTGTCTCTCACCCCTTTGCTCACCAGGATGCAGGTCCAGCTGTGGCTGCCCGCCCCCACTCCCCTCCCTGCTTTGTGGTGCTAATCAGTCCTGATATGCTTATGCCTTGCCCATGTTATTACCCCTCACTCGCAAGCCACAGATCCCTTGGTCTTTCTGGTGCCCCTCACTTGACAGCCACAGCCCCCTGCCCCCATCAGCCCTGCCACAGTGGGCCCCCAGGTGCCAGACCTATGGGGCCAGGTACCTGGGTCCACAGCCCCTTGCCCCCTACAGCAGTGCCTGAGCCCTGGCTGCCACCCAGGAGAGGTGGCAGCCGCTGCAGCAGGAGCAGAGCGTGAAGCCTGGCTCCCCCTCCCCCACGATGCCCCCTGCCTACTTGCCCTCCTCCCGCTCCTTCCCACACTTCAGCCCCTAGTAGGCTGGAGCTCTACCAGCCTGAAAGGGGAAATCCACCATTTCCTGCATTTTTTTTCCTTTAAAGGAGAAAATCCGGGTTTTTACCAGGTTTTTCTGAGTTTTTCTGTGGCAAGTGGAAAACCAAGATCCCTGCTTATCAGTTCAATCTACACAGTTCAAAGACACCTGCAAAGATTGAATTGATTCAGTCTGGGGCTTTTTGAATTTCTGTACTTAGCCCTAGTGATCTGTTTATAAGCATTCCCTGCTTGAGTCAAACCTGGGGTCAGACGAGACGTCATAATTTCAACTTTTTAACCAAAAAGGGGGGAAATCATTAAAATATGTTTTTCAGAGCATGCATTTTCTAAATAGCTCTGTTCTTTCCTTGACACTATGACTGCTGCTCAACTCTCCTGTTTAATAGTGGCTACCAGTAGTAAAAGCATGTATCATTACAAGATATTCTTCTTGTAGTCCACAAGAATGCTACAATTTTTTTATATTAAGGCCTCAAACAGAGATCAGGACCCAGCGTGCTATATGCTGTACAGAAAGGTACAGCCTGTTCCAGCCAGTCCACAGTTTAAAATTATGACAAGAAGCACAAAGGGAACAAACAAAAAGTAGAAGTGAAGTGGAGAGGAGACAGTAATTTTAAAAAGTGTATATTTGCATTAATAGTCTAAGGTTTCACAGAAGTCCAGTATTTATTTATAAGGTATGATCAGAGAAAAAAGTTAAAAATTAATAAAGGGCTATCTGTCTGCCCAACTATGAATTAGGTCACTGACTAAGTGCCTTCCAGGACATATGTCTACACTTAGTTTATTCAAAGTTGCAGCATAGGGATTTATTAGTTGTTTTTTTCAGGCATTATTTGGCCAAGCTAGCTTTCACATGTGGTAGAATTTAGCCTTCTTTTGGTCTCCCTGGAATGTTATTACCAATGAGGCTTAGTCACATTGTTACTTAAGGAAAAGTTAACCCACAAAAACATTTTAAGTCTAATAAATGCTAGTGAATCATTTCCCTCTATGTCATCCCTAACTTCAGCTCTCTTTTAATGATCATATGCATTTGCTTTCATTAGAAACAGGGTCACTCCAAGTTCTGTGACAGTATTATTTTTAATTTTTACTATGACAGTGGAATGGCATCAATCATTTTAGTTAGGGTTCTAAGTTAAGTAATTGCTCATTGCTATTCTATACTTATTTTCAGATTATGTACCATAACTTGCCAAAACTTTCATCTTTAGGGCTGAAATTTTCCAAGGCTGTTCTCTACTCAAAGGTGAATTGTTGTGGAAAATCTGAGTAAAAATGACTGAATCACTCTGATTGGGAAGAAAGTACATTTTTCCCATTATACATAAATTTATTTCAGTCTTTCTCTGAGCAGTCCTGTAGCTGAAACAGTGAGAAGCAACTGAAATAGTACATAGTAGATGTACTCTTAAGTAGTGTAGTACTTAAGGGATGTGATATCCTATTTATTTGTCCATATAAAATTGCAGTGCCTCCACATGCATTGCATTCTGTACAGGATTTTCTTGTTAAATTCATAAAGTATGCAGCTAAGGTAGGGTATGCTGTATGGGTGAGCAGAGAGAGCAAACAACCTTCAGTTAAGCTGCTTTCAGTCTCTTCATACTCCATAATGCCAATTCCTGTATGGGTCTTTACATAACTGAGGGATAGGCCTTTTGCTGGTTGTCTTCAGAAGAGTGAATTTCATCCTGTAGCTATGCATAACTAATTTAGCTGTACACTGAAAAGCATCATGCAAAATGTAAAGTGCTGACCAAGGAAGAAAATTGTATGCTATATGGTCAGATTGAGATTGGAGTAATTTCTGGGAAGAAGTAGGAATCTGCATATGCCTGCAAATGTGCTGAACCCTTCAGAGAAGCAAAAACAAACAAACTGCTACAACCACAAAAAACAAAATTAAGCACACACACGGACAACGCCCCCCCCAATCCCAGAACATTTGCTTCTTGGGAAAGGGCAGGTGTCTAACCAGGATTTTTTATGACAAAACCCAGCTGCCTGCAGGCAATTTCTTCCTGCAGCTTTTACAAAACACAGCTGCCTGCAGGCAATTTCTTCCTGCAGCTATTCAATGAAACAAGAACTGTGAATTGTTTGTAAATAAATCATGCAAAGAAAATACCCTGAGACCACTGCACCACTTTTTCACACAAAATGAAGCTGGTAACCTCACAGGCAAAAGGGAAGCAGCATTCTCTATTTGTTATGGAGAATTCTTCAGTAATTTTTAATGAGATATCTGTAATGTCACTTACTTAAAGTGTTACATCTTGGCACTGCGTAAAAGGAATTCCTAGAATACTTTGCAGCAAAGATCCATAATTCAAATAAAGAGATTTTACAGTTTACTGATGGTTAGCCTTTATCTCTTATTGTGATGTTTCTGACACAACATTTTCCAGTTTTTTTGCCTATTGGCTCACTAGTGAGTTTTAAATCATCCCAAAGAAAGATAGCAGCCATATGCTTGCAAAGGAGATAGGGACATCAGAGCTTAGTGCTATTAGTAATAGGATTGCTGCCATCTGTTGGTTAAATCACATGGGGAGGAGATACTAAATGGAAAGGAATGTTTAAAGTGATAGTATCAGCCAGCTCAGGCCTAAGATAAAGGTCTATTTAAAGGAAAGAGAGGGTGAGTTTTAGGGGTTTTGTTTGTTTGTTTTACAAAATCTGATAAAAGAACATATATTTTTGTAATAGGGTAGAGGGAGTCAATTGTTATGCACTACTCTAATATACTACCCTCTTTCCTGCCCTTCAGATAAGCTCTGAAGAACAGACCAGAGTTCTATTCTTTCAGGACTTTTCAAAAGACCTGCACAAAGTTAAACCTCAAAGCTACTGTATATGCTACCCAGAATGTGACTGTTAGTAACAATTCCCAGTAAGCTTCAAAGAGACAGTTGCATGCAAACAAACATTACACTCCCAGAGAACAATGTACTGGAATTGAATGAATACATTTCAACCCAGATCAATTGATCCTTATATAGATCGCTCATTTTCGCTAATACGAATATGGAAGTATGAGGCTCTAACATTATATATGTGCTTATGGAAGCAGAAATGCCTGGAGATCATATCACCATTTTTTCATACAAACTGAAACTACTCTACAAAACTATTTCAGCAACCATTTGCCAAAAAGACAACACTCCAACACACACACGAACACATCCCCCTCTGATTTTCTTTCAGAGATGATTTTCAGTCTTTATACAAAGACCTAAAATGTGTACAATATGTAGTGTGTATCACCTGGGGTATGTCTATACCACTGCTCAAGTTGCTGTTTAGCTCTACCCTGCAACCACCCATATCAAAGCAGTTCTCCTTCACCCTTGGCATCAGTCCATCATGATCCAGAAAGCTTTCCTGAGTGTTAAGAGCCCAAGACTGAGCTTCCCCAATGTGTGTTCACTCCTTACCCAAGTTAAGAAAGATAGAAGCACAAGAATTTCTCCAATTGCCCTTCTAAATCTCTTTCATTGTTTTTAGCTAGGGTAAGGCACAGGAAAGAGACAAGTAGAAAGAGTGATTCCTAGAAAAGCTCAGCTATATAGGAACAGGAAACTCAAGTGAGCCCTTCTAAGAATCAGTCTTTGTCCCTGTGCTTTGTTCAGGCAGAGCAGCAAGGTAATATAGACAGGAAGGTAAATACTGCATACCTCAGGGTAATTGAAGGTAAGCCTTATCTTTCCCAAAAAGGAGTATAGATATATCCCTGAGCCCTTCAAAACTTGAGGAGCATGGCAGACTGAGATCTCTTCCAAGAATTTCAAAATGCTGCTTACAAACAGCCTGAGATCCCACCACCCAGCAGCACTTCAGCCCTTGGGAAAACAATTATTGAGTCTCCAAAGTTTCTTGTGAAACAGAAACCAGTGGCTTGTATCTGAAGCATTACGGCTATGGACAGACATTACACATAAACCAATTTAAGTTATCAGAATCTGGTTTAAACCTGTAATAGAGCAGATGTTCAGTGCACATAAACAAGTTTGAAAATGGCTGAAACCGGTTTGATATAAACCTAGTTGAATGTAGTATCAGACTTAACTGATTTGGCTCAAACCAGTTTATGCAATGTCTGTCCCAGACCCCTTGCTGGTTTAATTTAAACCAGACTCCCCCAGCATGCCCTCTGGGCTGGGTAGGGCTCTTTTCTCTGCTCCATAGCGGAGCTAGCCCCTCCACTCTGCTCCCTGGCTCCAGCTCCAGCAGAGACTGCAGGCGTCTGCCTGATTTCCCGATGCTCCCCCACCCCACCTCCCTGCTCCCTGCTAAGCAGGGATTTCCCCCGTCCCCCTCTGCCTTACATAGACACCTCTCAGCATTAGCTAACAGACCACATGCTGGCTACAGTCTGTGCTGTGGCAGAGGGGACAAAGGCAGAATCAACAGGTAGTTTGGTAATGTCCCTCTGTTGCTTTCTTAATGGGGTGATAAACACTGAGTTAGGGGTGATAAACACCATGTTATCAATTCCCTGCTGGGCTGGTCAGAATGTGGGGGAGAACCCCTCTCTAATCAGTGTCCTGCTGGGGCTTGGCTATGCCCCCTTAGTTCAACAGTGTGGAAGGGTAGGGAGGGATGCTCTAGCACCCTCTGGCTTCTAGCCTGAGCCACTGCAGGCATGTGCCTGCATTTCTGAGATGTCTGTACAGTTACAAATTGATTCAGCCTAGCCAGGTTAGTCTACCCTGCAGAGATAGAATCAATTCAGGCTCAGGCTTTTTGAATGTCTGTCCCTAGCCTACCAGTCAGGGGACCAGCACAGAAAGTGTCCATTCCCTAGGTTTTTCTGAAGCTTTCTCTGCATAGAGGTCTCTTTCCCCCATAAGCTCATCTAGACCAAATAAGAATTTACAAACATTCACTTCACTGAGCTCTTCACCATTCTCTGTCTGCAATCAAATCCCAGTCTAAAGCAATGATTTAATAGCACAATAGGCATATTGCATAAGCTGTATTGACTTTAGGGATGGAAAATGGCTCTCCTCATGAAACAGAACACAGTGAACCAAACATCACCCTACCGAAGCATTTCCTTGGAAAGTAAAACTGTAAGGGTAGTATTATAAACCCATGTAGATGTTGGGACCCAGTTCTCACAGCAAGTCAGGGGTGGATCCAGGGGATGCTGTGGCTTGCTTAAAGGCCCCACCCCGTCCCCCCCTTTGACTGTGTGCCACATACACAGTGAGCTGAGTTCACTAGCAAGTCAGCACTGGCAGCTCCATATATACTATAGGCTCTCTCAGGAAGTCAATCAGACTCCCTCTAGCTCCTACTTTTATGATCTTTTCCCTTCCTGTGCTCCAACCGGCTCTGCTCTGAGTGTGATTGGCTGACTTGTCCAAAAAGAAAACTTCCTGTCTGTTTCAGAAACAGCTACTGAGGAGGTCCAGTAAGTACCACACCCTATTTCTAGTTGTTTAGGGGTCCTTTGGGCTGAACTGCCCTGCCTAGCTCTCAGCCGCTGTGCAGACACACCCAGGGCAGAATGCTGTTTCCCTTTGTAAATCTAAATGGCAGCTGTTTAATTGCATAAAGGCCAAAACTCTATTTACATATAATGATTCTGCTTCCCCAGCAGCATTCACATACAAGTCTGCACCCAAAGATTGACCAAGCTCAGGAGACTATACCCTAGCTGAGCACATATACAGTTACGCACATGTGCCCACTGTGGGCACATACAGACAATTAAGGCACCAAAACATAGGCAGCAGAAACCAATGACAAGCAGGTGTTAGACTCAGGAGACTAAAGCATGGGAGAGTCATCCTCCCTCTCTGACCCATTTTTTTCAAGGAATTGCATAGATACTCACCTATCAGGAGTATGTGTGTGCATAATTTACACACACAGGTTTACACAACCAAAGCATAAAGCAAGGGACAAAAACAGCCAGATAGACATTATGCAAGAAAACTGGATCCTCATGGCTAGGAACATTCAAAAAGCCTGAGCCTGAATTGATTCAATCTTTGCAGGTTAATCTAAACTGGCTAGGCTAAAATGGTTTATAACCGCAGATATCCCAGAAATGCAGGCACATGCCTGCAGTGGCTCTGGCTAGAAGCCAGAGGGTGCTAGAGCCAACCTCCCCTCCCTTCTACAGTACTGAGCTGAGGGGGCATGGCTAGGCCCTGGCAAGATGCTTTGATTAGGGAGGGGCTCCCCCCCATCCTGAGCAGCCTAGCAGGCAGTTGAGAACACAGTATTTATCACCCCTAACTCAATGTTTATCAGCCCATTAAGAAAATAAAGGAAAAAAAAAACTTCTCTCAGTAGTTCAAGCTCTTCTTAAACAACTTTTTCCAAGGAAGGAATGGAGAGACATTACCAGCTACCTGCTGATTAGCTCCGAAAGCTCTAAGTGGACACAGTCCTGTCTGCCTTTGTCTGGTCTCCCATAGCATGGACTGTAGCCAGCATGTGGTATGCTAGCTAATGCTGACATGTCTGTGTAAGGCAGAGTAGAGGAAGGAATCCCTGCTTAGCAGGGAATGGTGATGTGAAGTGAGATGGAGAGAAGCAGGGGGAAGCCAGGCATATGCCTGCAGTCTCTGCCAGAGCTGTATCCAGGGAGCAGAAGGGAGGGGCCAGCTGTGCTGTGGAGCAGAGAGCTCAGCCCAGAGAGCATGCTGGGATGTTGGGGGGGGGGTCTGGTTTAACATAAACAAGCAAGGGGTCTGGAACAGACATTGCATAAATCAGTTTGACCTAAATCAGTTAAGTCTGATACTATGTTCAATCAAGTTTATCTCAAACTGGTTTCAGCCATTTTCAAACTGGTTTATGTACACTGAACATCTGTTCTGTTACAGGTTTAAACCAGTTTCTGATCACTTAAACCAGTTGATGTGTAATGTCTGTCCCTAGCTCATAGGTCCAGGAATTTTTCAGGGTAGAGGCAGGGGCAGCTGGGCAATTAACTTTGCAACCACTTCTCTTCCAAATTCCTGAACCTGTGGGGAACCCCTTGGCTGAGGTGGCCCTGCACATCAGACTGGGCCAGCACCTGAGATCAGTTCACAGCTGACACTGGTGCATTGAGTTGGACCCAGCACATGGCACTAGATCTGATGCATGGGATCAGATTCAGTGCACAGGTGTGGACCCTGTGCATTGGGTTGGACCTAGCATGTGGCTCAGGACCAGACCTGGCATGCTTGGTTGGAAGCCCGCTGGTTCCAACCTGGTGTGTTGGGTCCAACTGAGCCTGCCAGGTCAGTTTGCAGGTCTGCCATCCGGTATGTGGGGCTAGCAGCAAGTTCAGCCCCCTAACTGCTGCTGTTCAGTTTCTGCAATAATTTTTTTTTTCTTCACCTTGCTTCTTTAAAAACAAGGTGTATTTTACATGTGCAG
The DNA here is from genome assembly GCF_000455745.1 of Alligator sinensis. Taxonomy (NCBI): domain Eukaryota; kingdom Metazoa; phylum Chordata; order Crocodylia; family Alligatoridae; genus Alligator; species Alligator sinensis. Next base: position 940,612 of record NW_005842543.1, read on the forward strand.
TGGTACAAATAGTGTGGGGCTATTGGAGCATCCACCCAGGATACTGACTTGTGGGGGATGAAAGAAAACAGCTCCCATCACAGCCGCATAGTTATGCCAGAGGCATGGGACCAACCAGAATTCACTGCTACCCCTGTGTGTGACAGCTACCCTGGGTGCCCAGCCACATTGTTACATCTCACTATATGCAATAATGTAATGTATGCAAGAAAATATGGTATTTTGGTGACATCAGTGAGAAATGCTTCTTCATGTAAATATTTCTCTCAGTTGTTACTGTCATTGATTTGCTTTATAGTAGTTCATAGACATCCTAGTAACAAGAAAGGTTCTGTGGTAGATGATGCTGTATAACTCATAGTAAAATGATAGCCCCAGCCTATAAAGCTTGCAGTCTGAGTTGGTAAGTACAAGTGAAAAATAAAGAACCATGGTGGAAGGGAATCTGAGGTAACGTCATTACGAACCTTTTCAAGTAGACTATACAGTATGATTCACCAATTCCAAACACAACAGCCTTGTGCTAAGGGTCCTCCCACCTGTTCACACACAGGGCACTTACTAAGTGAGAGGTGTTCTCATTCCCAAGCCACTTCCTTCCACCACACTGCTTGATTCTCAAAAGTTTTACTTCTATAAAAGGGCTCTCTGGGTGACAGTCCATCATCATTGGAAACCCTTCAAAGCAAAGTTGACTGTGAATATGAGAGACACTGATGACCAGGCTAGTTCCACCTGCCAGCCTGAGCACAATGAGCCTGAGACTGAGTAAAAGCATTCATTTTCAATAATCTGTCATGTGTCATTAAGCATAGTGCTTTTTGTATTACATCATGGTGCCTTTAAGAATAAAGATGAATGTAAGAGCAGGAAAGTAACAGCTCTTCCAACAGTTTGCATAGGAGCTAAAGTCTCGTGTTAAATTGGATTAGAACTAGGAGACTGTTTTGGCTTGAGAAGCAGGAGACAGATTCATCAGCTAAGAGCAGAGGGTCTCCTGGGCACAACAATCAGTTAAATCAGAAAAGGACATTCAGAGGAAATGAAAAAAACCTCTCCAGGCCATGAGCACTTGGTGGTTACTAAAGGCGTTTCTGGTAAAAAACATGACTAATGTACTTACTGAAACTGTCTTGGCTTGGTGCCAGCAGCCACAACTGCCTAGTGTATGCAGCTCATGGAGCTCTGGATGGTCTGCAGGCCTCAGATTACTCAGTAACGCAGTCAGGTGAGCGCCAGAGGCAAACAAGCCTTCTGTGAGGCAGGGAAAATAGAACAGCCCACCACTGTGCAAGCAGCTACAGGCTCCCCAGCAAAAAGGGATAAACAAGAGATGCTGAGCACAAACCACATTCCACAAACATAGCCATCTGAGGACAGGAATCTACTTTTAGGCAGCTTCTTACACATCATATAAATCATGTAACATCCCTGGGGAGAAAGGGGAAGGACAAGTTTGATTCTAAGTTAAACCTTTGATTTTAATAAAATTTCACAATTAGCTGGAAGCACAACATGGCCCCGTGCTTCTTATAGGAAGTGTTTTTGTAAATTGTGAGGCCATCCTAGGGGGTAGTAACTGCTTCTTCTTGATTGTTTTCATTTGACTCTGCCTACAGAGAAACTGGAAAATGCAATATTATCGCACCTGTTTTGCTTTGGACACAGATGGTAAGCAAGGTGCCAGGAGCCTTCAGAGTAGCAACAAGCAGCTCTCTACACTGAAAAATATTTTTTTTTGCACCTGAGTCCCTGCTTTCACTTGACCCAGAGAAGGCATGGGCCATAGTGGGGTTGGCTTTACCAGAGAATTTTATCTTATTCAAACTTGGTTGTGAAGAGTCAGATAAACTAATACGATAGTGAGCAAGATTAGATTGGGTCTATAGTAGCAGGTCAGCCCTGGGCAGTATCAAGGCAGCTGACTCCTCTCTTCATAATCATTGTTCAAACGTGGAAAAGGGCCAAATTCTCCACAGCATGTTAGTGCAGCCTACTGACCTCAGCTTCCACCAGCACAGACCATTCAGTAGTGAAGACAAGAACAAAGAATAAGGTATTTTTTCAGTCCCATCATCAAGATTTTGTGTCCTAAACTCCCCTTCTTTCTTATTTCTAAGTGCTTCTTTGCCCATTTATGTACACTTTTCCCAATACCACTGATGCATTTTGCAATGCTCTATGACAGAATGCGAGCAGAGTGGTTCTCAGTAACGGATCTAGCATAGATCCCTTTAAGATGGGAGTTAAGTAAGGCTGCTTTATTGCTCCAACACTCTTCTCGAAATTCTTTACTGCCATGTTACATCTGACCACCAACAAGCTTCCAGTTGGAGTGAAGCAATACTACCAAATAGCAATACTACCAATACCCCATGGTCCTAGTCCATGTGGGTACTAATGATGCGGCCAGGAGAGCCCCCGATCACCTGATGGCGGACTACAGTGCTCTGGGCGGCGTGCTGAGGGAGTTCGGTGCACAGGTGGTATTCTCTTCCATCCTACCAGTGAATGGATGCGGAAGACGGCATGAGACCTGCATCAGAGAGACCAACTGGCGGCTTCGGCAGTGGTGTCTCGAGGCAGGCTTCGGCTTCCTGGACAACGACCCGCACATTACGACGAGGGACATGGTCAGTTGGGATGGGCTTCACCTGTCCCCCAAAGGTAAGCGTGTGTTTTCTTCTAGGTTGGCGGATCTCCTCCGGCGGGCTTTAAACTAGGCTCGTCAGGGGGAGGGGATGATGAGGGCGGAGAAAGCTGTGGACCACCAAACCATGTGGCACCCACAAGGACAGCCCAGTCTGAAGAAGGAGAACATTGGGAACCTGCAAGCCATGGAGCGGCCTGCACTACAGCACAGGTAAACAACGAGAAGGTAAGAAATAAGGGGCCCCTTGGGTTATAGATTGTACAGAAAGGACAGGGTGGGGAAAAAAGGGAGAGGGGTTGCACTCTATGTCAATAAACAATATACATCGACCCTCATCAAGACGGTATCAAAGGATGAGGCAGTAGAAGGATTGTGGGTTAGGCTACATGGGGGGGCAAGGAGAAAGGGATTTGGTGGTAGG
>NW_005842543.1:945995-962276 GCF_000455745.1 Alligator sinensis
CTGGGGTCATCTGAACCCAGCACTCTTTCCTGCCTGTGCAGGGGGTCGGACTCGATGATCTATTGAGGTCCTTTCCGACCCTAGCATCTATGAATCTATGAATCTATTAAATGCTTGTGTCACAGGGAGAGGAAAACCAGGGAGATTCCTGGGGCCACTAGGGGAACCCCAGGGCCAGGAGTTGGGGGTGGAACGGAGAAAAAGGGAAACTTACTCACCGCAGGAGCGGCGGAGGAGCAAGGACGGCGGGGAAAGCCCACGTGGAGTGCTGATCATGCCTTATGGCACCTGTGGCCGGCGGATGACGTCACTCGCAACCGCCGGCCAGCGGAGGTATAAGGGCCGGCGGTGAGATGGAGAGGGGGCGCGTATGTGCCAGGAGGGAACCTCGCCAGTAGTGTTAGCTGGGGGCACGAGAGGCCGGGAGCAACTGCACGCATAGACTGCGAGGGAACTGCGGAGCCCGGCAGCGAGCCAGTGCGTCGAGCAAGGAGTATACCTGCAGGCAAGCCAGGAGGTGAGGCAGAAGGTGACCCCGGGGCGTGGGGAGGTCAATGGACCTGGGAAGACCCAGAGGGAGGACTGCTGCTGCGGCAAGACCCAGAGAGAGGGTTGCAGCTTGAGGAGGACCCAGAGAGAGGGCTGCAGGGTGGAGAAAACCCAGAGAGAGGGCAGCAGCTAGGCGGAGACCCAGAGAGAGGGCAACTCCATACTGAAGACCCAGAGAGAGGGCGACGGTTCTGCAGAGACCCCGAGAGAGGGCCGCTGCCCTCAAGGGATCCAGAGAGATGGTCTCGCCAGGGGGAAGAAGGAGTAACGTTCAACCAGGATAGGTGGTGTGGGGGCATAGAGCTGGACCCCGTGGAGGTAGCTCAGTCAATAAGTAGAGGTGTAGAGGGGTTAGCCGTGTTCCCTGAGGAAGCCCAACAGGGGCAAGGTTATGCCTCTCATGATATTTATTACGTTTCTAAGCTGAATTGTGAAAGGTGTTTCATTTGTTTTCCCCGTATTAGAAGGCCGTTTTAGAAGGGGCTGAGGAGGTATCTAGATAGACTGAGGGAGTTAGAGGCAGGCACATTGTTAAGAATTTAAGGACGCGTACGGTCCGTCAAGGAAGCGACCAGAACTCGCCGGGCTGGGAAAAGGGCGAGGTGTAGGGGAGGAGGAGCCTCGCAGAAGACATCAATGAAACAGGCGACCCATGAGGGTGACCGTGTCGTACTGAGTCCCACCCACTGGAAGATTCAAAGTTGTGGCAAGCGAGAAGGGGTAACCTGCGACACGTGTGAAGACCTCCCGTAAGGCCACCTGCAACAGCAAGGTGAGTACCAGTAAGCACTCGGAGCAAGGAAGCCCAAGGTAAGATGTACAAGGCCCGGCGGGTACAGCTTGGTATGATGCTTAATCTCAGCAAACTCCAAGCCAAAACCAAAACTATCCCACCCTCAACCATTGAGCTCCAGTACACCGGTGATGTTGTAATGTGTACCCACTCGGAAACAGACAATCAGGCAATCACTGACGTTTTTACCATGGCATTCAAGAAAATGTGACTGACAGTTAACATTCAGAAGACTAAGGTCCTCCATCAATAAGCAGACCACAGCTCCTATAATTCAGATTCACAGTGGGACCCTGGAGAATGCTGAGTATTTCTTGTACCTCGGAAGCCATCTCTTGCAGAAGGCTAACATCAACAAAGAAATCCAACATTGCCTCAAATGGGAAAAGGCAGCCTTCAGATGCCTGTGGAAATGGGTGTCTGAAGATCACAACATCAGATCCAAAACCAACCTCATGGTTTATCAAGTGGTCATGATCTGCACCTTACTGTATATTGTGAATGCCCCTATGTCAACACTCTGAACAGTGTTTTAACTATGTTCAACTAATATTCAGTAGTTGTTTTTCAGGTATGCAACTCTACTTCTGATTGATTTGCAACCCTGCTTCCAGTGTGAGCCTGACCCTGCCAATAGAACTTCTATGGGGTTCACAATGTCACTTGTAAATGTCTGGCCAAGAATACAGCCAGGCAGCATGGAGAGCAGCTCCCTGCAGGTAAATCTTTGGAAGGAAAGAGACATAGGGGAAGGAAGGGGCATGGTGGAGTGGGAGCAGATTGAGGCCCCCACAGTGAGGCAGGCAGAGGCAGAGGCTGGGGCTGGGAATGCTGTCCAGCCAGGACGGTGCATGCAATCCAGGGACAGGGCAGGGAGCAAGACAGAGCTACAGGGCATCCAGGAGGTATCGGGGGGAAGAGGCCAGCTCCGCACTGCTGCACATAACACCTCAGGGAGGCATGGGGGGGCATATGCCCCCCCCCATATTTGTGTGCAGGGCAGATGCAGACTGCTTGCTGTGGGCTCAGGGCCCTCTGGTCTGCTGCCTTTCCGTCAGGAGTGCCACACCGGCCATGTGCCCCCTGCCTGCCTGGTAGCAGTGGGGGTGGTGCGTTGTGCCTCTCACTGCCAGGTAGGCAGGGGGTGCATGGCCAGCATGGGGCTTCTGGGGTAAAGGCAACATAGCAGAGAGCCCTGAGCCCACAGCAGGCAGCCCACATCTACCCTTATCCTGCTCAGCTCCACTCCCAACTGTGGCAGGGGAAAAGGGGGCACAGAGCAGGGAGGAGAGGCAGGCATGCACCACCCCACCTCTAGCCCGGCCAGGTCCATTCAGCCATTCAGTGGGGCATGGAGGCCTGCCATGCCCTTGGCAGTGGCAGCACCAGGAGGAGAAGGGGCCCTTACTCACACTGGAGTCCAGCTCCTGGGATCTGGAACCCAGCTGTGGGGGAGAAGTGGCATGATACATTCATGTTTATAATGGGGTGTGGGGGGCCTCCAATTTTCTGTTTGCCCGGGGCCACAATAAATCTTAATCTGCCACTGAAGGGGGCAGTGCTGTCACAGAGAAGAGAATTACATTGGGATCAGTCATAATGCTGATATATTAATCAAACTTGTAACACACATGCCACAAGTGGAATGGGCAGTCTCTGTATGTGGCTCACAGGAGACTGGGGAGGGGCCAGGCATCTCAGTGATGTATATAGTAGGGAGCAAAAAGCAGAGCAGCAGATTGGGCAGAGGAGGGGGATGAGAGTGACACCTGGGGAGGGCATGGGACTTAATTTGTAGTGCACCTGCCAAAAACAAGTTGATCTGTATTAATTTCTGTTTGTTGGAATATCAGCTCAATGCTAGTTAAAAGTAGGGAAGGCATGGAAAAACGCTTGTGCCTGTCTCCGCAGACATTTTTGCAGAATAAGATTTTTTTTTTAACTTTAAAGGAGTAAAAAAATATGGAGCAGTTTCCCCTCCCCTCCCAACAGCCCTGGCCTCTTTTTTTCCCCCTCTCTTCTACCTACTCTGCTGCTCTGTTGCTTCTTTACATTCCTACTCAGCCTTTTCAACTGGTCTAAAGTTTTACAAAGACTTTCTGAGTCAACTATGACTCGAGTGTCCTTTTAATACCATGAGAACTATCACTGATAAACAGAAGCAAGCTTTCAGGGACCATAGCATTCAGCAAGCCATGGAAGCAGTGACATTAGGGCTATGTACAAAAACAGTCAAAAAGCCTGAGTTTCAATTGATTCAGTCTTCACAGGTTAGTCTACACTGTGTAGATTGAACTGATAAGCAAGTGAACAGACATTCACTTTTGATTCTGGAAATGCAGCCACATGCCTGCAGTGGCCCAGGCCAGAAGCTGGGGGTGCTTGAGCACACCTCTATTCTCGACTGGAGCAGACAGCTTGGGCCAAAGCTAGCCCACCCACCCTGCAATGGGGGGTTTGCAGGGAAAGCGCAACGCATCCTGGGATGCGAGTGGACTGTGAATTAACTTGATTCTGGAGGGGATCTGGGACAGAAGTTCAATAAACTGATTTAACTTAAATCAGCCAAGTCTAAAACTACATCCATCCAGGTTTATCTTAAACTGGTTTTGGCCATTTTGAAAGTATTTATATGCACTGAAATTCTTTTCTGTTACAGATTTGAATCAGTTTCCAATCACTTATATTGGTTTATGTGTAATTTCTGTCCCTAGGCTAGGTGTAACAGTTATTCCATTCAGATCTCAGAATTATATTCTACAATCAAAAAGAATGTAAGTGGAAAAAACTGTGTGCAAGACATGGATTGGAGTTTCTCATGTTCATTTTTCTGCCTGAGCTGCAAGTGACCTCAGACTCTGTCAATCAACATTTTTTAAAAATCCAAAGAGTCTATCAAGCTCTTTGTCACTGTAATCAAGAATCAGGTATTAAAGGGGAGACCCCTAACCTTACCTTGATTTGATTTACAGTATACTTTGATCTACACCATCACTAAATTTAATAACAGGCCTTGAGTAAATGACTACATATCTATATTCTACCATCCACATTGCCATCTCAAAAGTGTAATGTTAGCTTTATATGACTGATGGTAAGGAACCCCTATAAGAAAATTTATAAAAATGTTTTGTCTTCTAGATTACTAATTATTAAAAAGTGGCTCTCAATCCTAATAAAGCAAATAGCAAACCCCCCACTGATTTAGATACAAGTAGAAATGGGCCTTACATTTGTAGCTTCCACTTGAACCAAGGTCTTCTACCTCCCAGTTGAATGCTATACTCAGCAGACTATGTCACTCATACTCCCTGCCCAGGTAGCACTACTCTGAACAGAGCTCATTCTCCACTGTCTTGCATTTTAAGTAGTCATTTACCCCCATGCCAGAAACATGAAGGTGGCTGCTAAAATGCTGAGAATGGTGAACATTACTGGAAAATTCAGATGTAACATAATTTTACTCACACATTGCCCCAGGCTTAGATTGAAAATACGAGATGCCATGTGGTGGAGAATGTGCCCCGTGTAGCCATTTGCTTCCATGGCCCGCCTAGAAGCCCATCAGAGCCCAAGCTGGAACATCCTCTGAAACCACTGCAAGACTGATTTGGGCAGGCTTTTTGCAGGTGGGATTAAGTTTTGGGGATATTATTTGGGGAAATTCTTTTTATCATTTACTATTTTATTTTAATATTTGATCTGTTTTTATGATTCATCTTGTTTTTATTGTAAGCTGTCCTAAGCCTGTTTTGAGTGGGTAGCATAGAAATCAAATAAATCGATGTTTCTCTCTAGACCCCCAGCTGATTTATAATTCCCATTGTGGGAGAGGATGAGAGGAAGAAATTGATGCTGGCGAGCTCTCCAGGCTTGCCTGGCCCATTCCCACGAGTGTCACTCAGAGTTATGTGCATACTTTGAGAGGAGAATATATGCTCATGACACTTCCATTTTTATCTTTCCTGTTTCTTTAGGCTAAGATAAATGCCTGACAGCATTCAAACCTGCAAAAGGTCATTTGTAACAGAGCTGCTGTATCTCTGTGTGGCGCTCAATCTTCCTGTTCTCTTACAGTGATTAGATCTCTACTGGCCTGCATAGAATTTTACTAATTGTTCCTTTGCAAAGTTAGCATGTGTTATTACGGGCTACAATTACTCAGCCGAAGTGCTCTTTCAATGGGTCTTGCTATATAGCCTGTCTCACAACTAGGGCATCTTTTATTCAGAATGATCAGGAGCAATTCAGAATGGATTCATCATCTTGCAAGAATCATATGCCTTACTCCGACACCACCTCCTCTTTGTGAATTAGTATTCTCTCTGACAATGAACAGGTCTGATAATTACAAAGATAAAATAATACAGACAAAGGAGTGAAAAAATCAATATACACAAGCAGGAAGAAAGCAAATTACAAATATGAAATGCATCTTATTGTACTGACAGCAGTTTTAATGATACTGGGGGAAAAATGACTTATAACGTGGTAGTAAAAATATAAGCTAAGGCAAAAATCGTAGAAGCTAATTATTTATTCAGCCATACAATAATTAGTCATAAATCTCCCAAACAGCTGAACAGGTGTCTTGGAAAATGCCTAACCTGTCATTGCTTGGGAAGTTATTGCCTAACCTGTCATTGCTTGGGAAATTATTGCCTGTTCACTTATAGCCTTCCACCAGCAGGTTATGACCAGAGATGCAGAGAATTTCCATGTTTAGCAAAAAGGCAGAACTTACAATAAGAAATACCCTTAAAATTAATGTTTTGAGAGTAGTAGAATGGTCCCTTCTGGGACCTATCTGATCAAATATAAAGATCTCTAAATTCCCAAACATGAAAAAATAAGGACAAAAGTTACACAATGGGGAGGAAAGACTAGAGGTGTGATTTTAATGAATAACTTTATTAAACCAAGAATGTTTCCACAGACCCAAAGACCTCTGGGATCTGTAGTGCCTATGAGTGGGGAGTAGGTGTATGTGGGTAACAAGTCTGTTTGCATTGATTCTCACACCTGGAATAGCCCACCAAGGAATGACAGAGCACCAGGGCAATTGGACAGGACCCAAGAGTTACACTGTTTAAGACTGGAACTGTCCCTCTTGTACCATGCTTGTGCAGGGCACAGTGGGGAAGAAGCATCAAGGTAGTAGTGCATTATAGCTAATTAATAATGACATAGCCCACGAGTGTCCAACTTAGAGTAGCTAGGATCTGCAGGCTATACACCATGCCACATAAAATCCCCACTCTCCCCCAACATCCCCATGTGCTCCCTCAGCCCCACAGGATGTGCCACCTTGTCCCTAGCGGCAGGGGCAGGAAGCTGAAGAGGGGGGGGAACCCACAGATTCATGTGGCAGCAGCAGGAGAGCAATGTGGGGAGCAGCGCCTGAACTGGGACTGCAGGTTAACCCCTGGGGTAGGCTGCACAGGGCTGTGGGCTGCCAGTTGGGCAGTTTCCCACTAGGTGTTGTCAGCAGCCGAAAGAGGGCAGGCTCAAATATTTGGGGGTTACTCTTAAATCTAACAAACACTGGCTCAAACCCCTCCCCCACCTACACCCAAAATTACCACCTTCCCTGGGGCACCGCAGCAGATCTTACTTAGAAGCACTGACTGTATGGATAAGGCAAATAATGCATTATTGAGAGAGAAGGACCATAGCACCACTGCAGACAAGCATGACTACAACAAACTAACCATATGTCTAACATACCAACAACTAGTGATACCTACCCACATGCCGTGTGTCAGGAGCAGTCCTCTGCCTCAATTCCCTCACAAAATCAGCAGGCTCATGGAAGATGGGAGTGTACAAACACTTACCATTCCCAGACTGCAGAAATAGGCTGCCATAAGGCTACACTGCTCCCCTTTTCTTAACCTCCCCCTCCTTCAACATTCTGCTATTTTTAACTGAACTGCACCAAGACAACCTTCCCTCTCCATGCTACAGCTCACACCAGGTCCCATTGTTCATTCCTGGTGCACATTTCAAAGACAATCACTAGATGGCACTTTAACACTTCTGGTCTCCAACAAGCAGCTTTGGGCATGTGTATGATGAAATCCTTCCCTAACACGAGGGGGGAGTTCCAGACATGTCCTCATGATGGGAAGCTTGTTATATAGCTGGAAGTGGGTCATTTGGTTCTCTTAAAAAGAAAAGAAAAGAAAAATTAAAAATCAGGCTTAAGAGTGTAAGGTCTTTGGAGCATGAACCATCCTTCCAGAACATATCTCTGCAGTGCTAAAGCAATGGGGGTGAAGTTAGGACTCTGGGAGTTGCAATAAGGTAAATAAAACCATCAGTGGAAAGCCATTTGTGACCTTGGTGACATCCATCTGGCACCAGTTGGGCAGACACACGTGCTGCTGCCTTTTCACACAATCAAAAATATACTTGCCTTCCTAAGTATCTCTTATTAGAAGTTAATACCGTGTGGGGAAGTGACTGGGCACATGTAGCAGGGCACTGCGGGTGCCTGCCACTTTAAGGGCCTGGAGCTGGCAGCTGCCAGGTGCCTGATGAGGGTGGCCATTTTGAATCAGGGGCTGCCCATATAAACAGGGCAGTTTTGCTGCTGGAGGCCAGGCAACAATATTGCCTGGTAGAGAGGACTGCTGGTGTTATCTGGAGGTAAGGGAGGAGCTGGAGGGGATGGTCAGGAGGCTCCTGGTCCTGGGTACAACCTAAAACTGCACCCTGCTGGGAGTGGGTGGCCTGGTGGGGCTCCCAGTGGGGTGGGAGCCCCCAGGAAATGTCAGGCCAGTGACCTCCCTGGTGAAAGGTGGGTTGGGGTGCCTTAACCCCTAGCCCTCACAACTGGGTGGGCTACCCTTTTTGTAGGGTCTGGAAGGTGGACCCTAGTGAGAGAGTGGGGCCATAGACTTGTGCCTATCTGGATATCCCTTGACTGGTCCATGCTGGGGCCAGGACCAGAAGGGTTGAAGGGCTGGGGGGGCCACTGCAAGGGATGCCCAGAGCTGAGGGCCTGGGGCTCTGACTGGCCTGGAGGTGTGCCAGGGCTAGTAGCCAAAGGTCCTGGGGGACCACACCTGAAGGGGAAGTGGTTTGGGGAGCTATGCTGCCCAGGATGAAGGCAGAATCGGCTGCTGGAGGAGAGGAGTCCAGAAGGGGCTCAGTTCAGAGGATTCTGGGGCCCAGTGTGGGGGCTGGTGCATGTTAACATCTGGATGCTATCTGTGAGGCTTGGGCTGTGGTGTAGGGGAAGAATGGAGCCACAGATGGTGCCCCACGGCATCAGGGCAAAAATGGGCAGCCTCCTGCTTAATTACATCAATGAACTAATTAACAACAAGGTGTGGTGGGCAGTTAGCCTAGAAACAGGTGGGTGGGCCACAGGGAAATCAGCCTGGAGAAGGCCTCCTGCTGCAGCCTGTATAACAGCTAACCGAACATATGAAAGCCATGCAGCCCCTGGCCCCAGCATGGTGTATGAAGGAATACAAAAATGCAGGTGTTTTTCCTTCAAGAGCTGCACACATTAATAGTGCTTGTGCTGGAGCCATGCAGGGACTACTTTGCTCTAGCATCTCCTGAGCAAACAAATCACTCCCAAAGGAGCCAGGGCCATGGCTATTTTTCTTTAGCATGAGCTTGCAGAACCAAGTGTCCACACTGGGGGCAGCCAACTACATCTCTCAGAAGAAATACAGAGTTAGCTCCACAGTAAAGCATTAACGTCTACATATGCACCCCTATTAGGCCAGAGTAAACTGATTAACTCCATTATAGGATAGTACTGCCTGACACAAGTACCATCCTATGCTGACTCATTTACTCCACTGCAATATATGTGTAGATGGCACCCAGGGCTGCTTGGGCCATGAGGGTGCTACAGTGTGGGGACCAACTGCTGGCTAGCCCCACACTGTAGCAAGTCTCATACACCAGCCAGCCCCTCCAGAACACCTTGAGCCAAGGGAGGGGACCAGCTCTGGACTGGCAGGCTGACTCCTGGGCTCCTTGCCAGCAGGGGCTGCACTGCCTTGGCTTAGTATGCTGTGGTCCCAGGTGCATGCATTGTTCCTGGGGGCAGCATTTATAAACTCCAGTGCAAATTCTGGAGTTTACTGCATCCCATTAATATGACATGTAGATGCATCCACAGTCTGCATGCTTCTTCCTGTGCCAGGAAGGGAAGGGAGCTTCTGCTTTCATTCATTTCCCCACACTGCTTTAGGTACTTCAGACATGCACTGGAAGGATGATTCCTGCCCCAAAGACCTTACAAGCTTGTGCCTTTGAGGAGCAACCTCTACCTGAGCTCCCATCAGGTCCTTACTGAGGCCCACCCTAGGCAGCAGGAGACAATATTTGGGGGGGCTGGAGAAGCATGTGGCAGGGGTGTTTGGATGCAATGCTACAGCAGTGGAGCTTCACAGAGATGAGCATGCATGGGGAGCTGGCCTGGCTGCATGCCAAGTAGCACCAGGTGCTACAGGATGGAGGCACCATGGTGCTGCTGCTGTTGCTGGCCACCTCAAAATTAGTTTTGGGGGGGCTAAGGCCTGTTACCCTATGGGGCCACAGGCATTGCATGCATTCAGATTCCTGTGGGTTTATTTAAGCAGTGCTGACATATTCTCTAGGGGAAGTTGAGTCCTGTTCTCTTTGGCTGAAATGCCACTAGTTTGGAAACTTTAAAATCATTCATGGAATGATTTTACTTTTATTCATGTTCTAGCCCATTCCTTTGTTTGTTAGGGGTATGATTTTCAAGGGACCCTGTACTGATCTAACCTTAGACTCCTAGAACCATAAGGAAAAAGGGCTAGGAAGGACCTCCAGGGGTCATCTAGTCCAGCTACCTGCTCAAGGCAGCATCACCCCTATCTAAACAGTTTTATACAAGTGTATGTTGAGCTTATTCCAAATAAACCTACACTAACACCACTCTGGTCTAACTACCAAACCCAATGCCCAAAACATCAAAAACACCCTAACTAGCTACAGGTAATGCTCTTGTCCCCCAGCTTTTAAATTTCTTGCCACTCCAAGGACAAGGCATACCGTAGGTTGTCAAAGCTAACTATGGGGTGAAATTCCTTTCTGATCCCAAATGTGGCAATCAGTCTGACCATGAGCAGAGGAACAAGTCCCTCTAGCTAGGAGCCTCAGGTTTTAGCCCCAGCAGGAGCACTGGCATACCAGACATAATTCCCAGCCATGGCTAAAGACAACACCTAATGGTTCTGAAACAAAGTAGGGGGGTTGCCTTCCTATCATCTTGTGTCCACTGAAATCAATACAGAGTTAAGGCAGTACTGAGAGCTTTGGAAAATCCCACCAAAGCAAGGGCTCCTCTTAAATGTGTTCTGGTTCCCATGCTTTAAGTGTCTGCAGAGGTAAAAGACAACAAACATGCTATCTGTGGCTATGCCAGCAATGCTGCTTCATGAGTCCTCAGAGACTTGTTGGAAAACTTCATTCAGCTCAGGCATGAAGTCAACAGGATGTGTAGTGCAAAGTCTGATCTGGGGACATCTGTGGAGCTAGGAATAGGGGTACAAATATTGAAAGAGAAAAGTGGGCAGTAGTCCTTGCAGGGACAGCACTCATTGCAACCAGTGTGGAGGTCTGTAATACAGAGGTCCTCAAATGCCAAGTGAGGGATAAGAGGGAGAGGGCTTGGCTGCTTACCTGGACTGGACTTGGGTCAGGGTGCTAGCAAGACTCCACAGAGGAGTCAGCTCTGGGTTAGCAGTAAAGCTGGTGGCATCAGATTTTGGGCCTCAGTCTGCCATAACCCCCAAGGGGAGAAGTACCTGTTAGGCACATGAGACCCTGTAGTGGATTGAAATCCACTGCCATTTAGTTTTCCTAAAGAGCCACCATCCCTGGATCTGCTACTGGGCCACTATTGTCTGAAAGTGCTGGGATTGTGCCAAGCAACCTGAAGAGGAACATTGAGAGGCAGCAGCCACCCCTTGGCAGCAAGGAGCAGCAATGGCAGCCCCTGGTAGTGGGGAGCCACAGTGCTGTGTGGGTCTGCAACAGGGCTGGCCACCACAGGGGGCCCTAGCACTCCTACTGACTGACCTACCTGCCACTCAACTGCCGAGGGCAACCTCCCCAGGCCGTACCTTAGGGAACACACCTGTAAATTCCATGCATTTTACCTTAGAAGCTGATTCCCCGGAGTCCCCGCATGTGCCCATCAGATCCCCACTTGTCTCATCTTTGCCTACTTGGCCAGCCCCAGTCCTGCTCATGACAATGGACTCAAAACCTGCTACTGCTCTGTGCTGACCAGCAGGTGTCTCTCATTAACACATTGGGCCCTACTGTCCCTACCTGTGCCCTCAGGCAGTAATTCACCCTAGGACTGTTAAATCCAGCTTCTAGCCTCCCTCCAGTCATGCCTATGCCACTTGGGTCCATCAGTTCTTTTACCAGCCTGCCAGGCACCCTGGTCCTAGCAAGGTTTATTTATTTATCTAGGACCCTGGCTCTGTCTTGGCCGGAGCCCCTCAGGCTTCAGCTCCTCTTAGCCCTAGCCCAGCTCACTCCACCTGCCCCTTTGCAGGTCTTGAAGCCCAGAGTGCCTCAGGCACCTTGCTGTGTGGCTTCCAAGCCTCCCCTGTAGCTACAGCCTGGTCCTCTGCTTAAACTGTAACAGAAACTGTAGTAACGCACTTCAAATAAAACACTCAGAGCCCCTCTGGGTCATGATACTGCTAAAGAAGCTTCTGCCCTTCTTACTAGCTGTCTCTCAGCCCCCTCAGGTACCTGTCCAGGCCTGCAGCTTTCACTCCCTGACAACTTAGACTGGCAGGAGCTCCTCTCCCTGCAAAACTAGGGGTAACACCCGCCTTCTGCCTCAGGGACCCAGGTTTATATTCCCTGAGCTCCTCCTCTTCCAATCAGGTGTTCCCCTGACCAGTACAGGTGTGTTCCCTAAGCAGTTGTTTTCTTCTTACCTACCTGGAACCCTGCCCTATTGCTCTGCAGCTAGCTCCCAAGTAGTTACTTGCAGTCTTTTAGCTAGCTCAGGGTCAGCTGTCTGCTCCTACCTGCGCACTTTATCTGTTAAACTCTCCATCCTGAAGTAACGGAAGCCTCTGGCTACCTTGTTCAGGGCCTTCCTACCCAGCACCTGCCATCTGCACCTGCTGGCACAGCTATAAGATTCCCAAGTGAGCCTCCCTGCCCAGCATCTGTTAGGCAGCTGGGCTAGGGAGTAGCACTTCCCTGCAATATGCCCTGTGATGGAGTAAGTCCTCCTGATGTAAGGAGTTAGCAGGGATACCCCAAGAGAATATAGTAGTAAATTAACCCTGTGTGTAACTAAGATAGCACTCTGATGGAATTAGCTGTTGTAAACTGAGTGTTTCTTCCCCTTTTTCCTCTGTAATTAACCCTGTTAATAATTATTGCTATCTAGTGGGGAGGTCTGTCTGCTTTGGAACACCCAGACAACATTTATTTTCTTGGGTTTCTGGCTGGGGGGGTTGAGCAAAAGTAGTAGAAGTGTGTGTAAAACCCCTACATTTAAATATGGGCATTGCTACTACCATCCAATGTCTTCTGCCACACAGATACTGTTAAGATGGTACAAAAAATATGGGTAGACCAGGCCTTTGTTAGAAAATCAAAAATATCCTGTGGTATCCCAGCTGCTAGTAATCTTTGCAAGCTAAGTTACAGCTAGCAAGCTCTAAAAAATGTTGATGCCTGCATAGCATTCTTTCCTGCCTTTCTCAAAGTCCTCTGGCATTTAGATGACTCAGCCCTTGCTATATGTGTGTATGTGAGAGTGTATGCATATACAGTTAGGTATATATACACCATCTGGGATTTAGATGTACTGGGAGTGCTTTGGGGATCTTCCAAAACCTATGAACTGGGACAATATACATGCCAGTATCAAAGACTATAGAGCATCAGTCAGGTTTACCACAGCACAAAGGAAGCCAAGACACTTGGCATTTTCAGTTGTTCTGTCTGAAAAAAAACACACCAATGTGCTATCATAAACTGACATTGGAAAAGTAACACAAGCAAGAAAAAAAAATCACACTTTCTTGTTATAAATGTCTGACTGTAACTGGCAGATTCATTAAGTGATACACAGACCCAGTTCTGTTATGACAAAACCCTCTTTACCAGAAAGGCCATTGGGCTAATGCATTGTGGGGAAGATTTTCAGTGGCACAAAAGGATAGTTTAGGGGCCCAGTTATCAATGTGGTTTGAAAAATCTCCGGCATATTTAGAAGTTTTCCAAAAAATATTAATCAATCTTGTTCAAAGCCCCATGACTTCAAAATAACAACTGACATAATGTTTTTAATACACTGTGGACAAAAATTAAAAGTTAACATAAATGTAAAATAGTATTGCAGTTAAAAATTGCAAATAATGTAAACAATTTTTTATAGCTGGCTTACCCTGGACAAAGCAGCTAGCCCATAGTAGCTTACTAAAACTCTGGTATGACCACATGCTAGTTAAGATAAACAAACCAAGGATCATCATTTCCAGCGAGAAGGTGAGAGCACTGTCAAACCTGAAAAGCTTGAAGCACTGGATTTCCTGCAAACAGGAGGCAAATTCCTTGGCTTCAGTTAACACTGATTGCAGGGAATTTTATTTTTCCAATCATGTTTTTCTTCCTTTTTCTGTGGCAATAAATATAGTTGGTACCTGTGCCTGGTGAAATCCTTTCTAAGGACCAGATTCCAATGTTGTTACATTTACTGACATCACAGAAGGTAACCCTGGTTTAGACTGCTGTAACAGATCATTAGGTGCCTCAGTCCACTATGTTCAGTGCACATGAGGGGAGAAAAAGAGTAAAGAATGGAAGAATGACTAGGAAAATAAATGTCTGTCAATATGAAATTTCAGCAAAAAATGGAAACATTTTTTTAAACATTTGCATTTGCTTCTTATCACTCTTGTCCCCCTCACCAGAGGTTTTCCAACCACCTGAGGATAGGATCTGTGATGAAGGACTTTGTGGTCATCTCACTAGGAGATATGAGGTCATTACATTCCATTGACAAAGTATGACTAGAGACCGACCAAATTCACAGCAGAAGTGGAGTGCACAAAAGCTCCTTTAATCTTTCACGTTCCTCCCAGGTGGACTAGGATTCCAATGCCCTGGGTGTTATCCAAAGCAGAACAAAAAACAATCCCTGCTTCAAAGGCTTACCAGTTAGAGACATAACAGTGCATTTCTCCCACTGACCATAGATAGCAACTTATACAATAGTGTGGACGCGAAGTGCTGCTAGGGCCCCTGTCCGGGGGGCGCTGCCTGCCCAGGGCTTGTCTGAGGCCTCCACCCAGAGAGAGCCCATGGGGGGGTTGGCGTCCACCTGCCCCCTGGGCCTGCGGGGGATGCCCAGCAGGGCTGGGGGGGCCAGGGAATGGGGGCCCCCACACCTGTCCTGCAGGCATCCATCTTAGGGCCCTGGAGGCACAGGTGAGGGAGCTCCAGGAGGAGGTTAGTAGGCTGAGGGGAATCAGGGAGGTGGAGGATGAAACTGATGGTTATTTCCTTTCCCTGCAGGACCATGCACACAATGAAGAAGCACCCCGGGAGGTGCCCTCCACTGCTGAGTGGCAAATGGTCACAGCCAGAACCAGGGCTGCTCGCAGCAAAGCAGTACCAGTTCCTCCAGTCTGGCTGGATAACAGTTACAAGGCTCTGGCGACAAGGAGAAGGAAGGAGAGGAGGAAACCTCCAGTGAGGAGGCAACTCCACTCTCTTCACGCTCCGAACAGGCCGAAGGAGCCAAGCAGACCCGGAGGAGGAAGCGTCAAGTGATTGTCATAGGCGACTCCATCCTGAGAGGTACAGAGAGGTATGGAGGGCCCCATCTGTCACCAGGACCCCTCAACATGTGCGGTGTACTGCCTCCCTGGAGCAAAGATTCGGGACGTGACAGGGATGATCCAGGCCATGATCCAGCCCACTGATTACTACCCCATGGTCTTAATCCATGTGGGTACTAATGATGTGGCCAGGAGAAGCCCTGATCACTTGATGATGGACTACCATGCTCTGGGGGGTGTGCTGAGGGAGATAGGAGCACAGGTGATATTCTCCTCTGTCCTACCAGTGAGCGGACGTGGAAGACGACATGAGACCTGCATCAGAGACCAACCGGTGACTTCGGGAATGGTGTCTCGAGGCAGGCTTCGGCTTCCTAAACAATGACCCACACATCATGACAAGAGACATGCTCGGGTGCGATGGGCTTCACCTTTCCCCCAAAGGTAAGCATGTGTTCTCTTCTAGGTTGGTGGATCTCCTCCGGTGGGCTTTAAACTAGGGTTGTCGGGGGACGGGGAAGATGAGGGCGGAGGAAGCCTTGAAGTAAAAAACCAAGAGACACCCACAAGAACAGCCCAGCCTGGACCAACGATGAGCAGAATGAATACCCAGGTAAGCAACTGGGGCCCGGGCAGTACTGAGATTAGGGGTCCAGTGCACACATCTTCAGGAGGCCTCAAATGCCTCTACACAAATGCTCATAGCATGGGGAACAAGCAGGAGGAACTTGCCCTCTGCTAGCTGATACCAAGCCAGACATAGTGGGGCTCACAGAAACATGGTGGGACCCAATGCACGATTGGGCAGTGAATATCAAGGGCTATAGGCTGTACAGGAGGGACAGGACAGGGAGGAAAGGTGGGGGAGTGGTGTTCTACATCAAGGAGGAATACACATCCTCATCTAGTAGCACAAGGTCAGGTGAGGGGCACACTGAAGTGCTCTGGGTTAGAATACAAGGGAGTCGAGGGGAAAGGGACTTAACGGTGGGGGTCTACTACAGGCCACCCAACCAAGAGGAAGAGCTAGACCGGGAATTCTTAAGTCAGCTCATGGAGGTAGTTAGGTCAAAAGACATGGTCATCATGGGGGACCTGAACTTTCCAGACATCTGC
>NW_005842543.1:963816-980081 GCF_000455745.1 Alligator sinensis
TGCAGAGGCAGAAAAGGATCTTGGAGTCATTATTGATGCCAAAATGAACATGGGCTGACAGTGTGGGGACACGGTCAGGAAGGCCAACCGCACCTTGTCATGCATCCACAGATGCATCTCAAGCAGGTCCAAGGAGGTGATCCTCCCCCTCTATGCCGCACTGGTCAGGCCACAGTTGGAGTACTGTGTCCAGTTCTGGGCGCTGCACTTCAGGAGGAATGTGGACAGCATTGAGAGGGTCCAGAGGAGGGCCACTCGCATGATCAGGGGGCAGTAGGGGACCTGAACCTGTTCAGCCTCCACAAGAGAAGGCTGAGGGGGGTTTTAGTGGCCTGTTACAAACTAGTCAGGGGGGACCAGCAGGCACTGGGGGAGTCCCTGTTCCCCCGAGCACTCCCAGGAGTGACAAGAAATAACGGTCACAAGCTGGCAGAGGGTAGATTTAGACTAGATATCAGGAGGCGCTACTTCAGTCAGGGCGGCTAGGACCTGGAACCAACTTCCAAGAGAAGTGGTGCTGGCTCCTACCCTGGGGGTCTTTAAGAGGAGGCAGAGAGTCCATGTCGCAGCGACCAGGTAGTTCAATATCTACTACTATCACCAAGCACCAATGGGTATTTTCAGCCTTTGATTTTTTTTTTTTAAAGCAAGCCAGACTTACAGTAAGCCAGCAGCCTACAGATACCTTGATTTCATCGTAGGTCAAACTAATACTTACTCTGTGCAAGCAATTTTTATAACTTTTTTGGCAAATCAATCAACAACTGGACATGTGTTTTTGCATGTGGCCCTGTGTTTCAGGATTTCTGAGCATGCAGTACAATGAAAGCTGTCAAATACCCATTCCAGAACAGGATGGCTTTGGCCTGGAAAAAAATGCTGCTGTTCTGTCAGTCAGGAAAGCACGAAAGAAGCAGTTGCCTTCTTTTCACAGAGAGTGAAAAGGCAAATTCAACCACAAACCCTTCCTGAGAAATGTAAAACAAAATGTGCCATTCAGAGGCAAATTTACATACCTACCTCAAGAGCCTATTATATGTTTGTAACCATTATAATTATCCTTCTTTGTGGTTGCATGAGATCCTGGAAAATGGATCCCTCCTGCATTTCATTTTCTTTTGCTGTTTACAAGCTGCTGAGTAACTAAATAGGTGACATTATTATAAGAGAAATTATATTATAAGAGACAATTGGTGTTTTGCCACTGACTGCAGTGGGGGGAACTTCAGGTTCTATGTCAGCGTTACCAACACTTGTACAATGGTTATTTGAAAGTGCTAACCCTGCCTCTGGGAATAACTAAACAGATATTCCTGAAAAGGCATGATTGTCTCCTCCCTGCCTTCTCTGGAGCCCTAAACACATGGTCAGCATTATGTAAGCTAGTTCTGGTTAAATCCCAGTCACAAGAGGCCATCACTACCTCACATTACATGGATCTTGATTTTTTTCCTGTCACTACTGTGTGGTCTTCCTTAATGTCACAGAGCCTGATCCCCAGGGGTGGCCATGATGCCCCTGGTGGCTCCACAACTGTGCCAGCTCTGTCCTAAGGGTGTCCTTTTATCTCTCCAGCCATGTCTTGCTGGTAAAATGCTAAGTCAGGAGGCTGCCCATGGACCTGATCTACTGACCCTCACCAGAACTCACTGGTCCTTAGGCCATTCACCCCCAGTACTGTGCCACACAGGCCCTTGTCCCTGCTGCACCCCTCTGGCACCAGGCTCTCCAGCCCTGTGTCTCATACCCTTTGTCCATTGTGGGCTTTTCTAACTGCTCAAGCCTGCACCTGATTCTGGCAGGGCTCAAAATGACTGTGTGCCCTCTCTGGGAACTAATGAGGCCTCTGTACCTCCCGTTACAGCCTCATCTCAAACCTCTGGTACAAACAATAACACAAATGTAAGCCCCTGGGCTATAACATAGCACTAACAATAAAGGCAGCACTCTCCTCCTTCAAGTGGGCAAACTTCCACCCCTAGGAGGGGCAATCAGGACTACTAGTAGTAGAGATATCTTTTATTAGCTCAACAAGATTTCTACAAAAAAAATAATTTAGGATAGCATCCCCCCATGCCCTAGGGACCTTGTGAGCTCCTGGACTCTTACTGCACTCAGAGGTAGCAACACAGGCAGCAAAATGTCACGGATCAGCTCTCTTGTGCAGCTGCCAGAGAAAGCGAACCCTGCCAACCTCAGCCCTGAGTTTATATGCTCCCAGGTCAGCTGACTGCCTGCATTACCTCATTAGCCTGTTACTCAGGCAACCTGCAGCTGTACAGCTCTGCCTTTGCTAGGCCGCTTCTGCCCTTAAAGGAGCAGGCATGCCTTAGTGCCCTGTGACACTTAACTCAACTCTTCATCTTTGTATTTTAACAAGACAGAACTTTTATGTAAAGAAAAGTACCTCTAGCTTAACAGTGCCACCTGCCATCATGCTGAGGCACTGGTTCAGAACTGACTCAGAGGGAAGAAAGTCACCTAATGAATCACTGGTGCCATTTCTTGCAACACCTTGCCATTTTTCAGAGGCCTCCCTTTTCAGTACTGACAAGGTTCAGGGTCCTTTTAAGTATAGAAGATCTAGTGGGATAACCATATTGGCTACAGCTGACGTAATGCTATATGGGACCCAGGGAAGCTGACAGCAAAGCAATTAGTTGAAGAATTTCATGATACTTTGAACCTAAAGGGAGAAAAGAAATATTTGCACTGTACCCAAAGATATGTTCTCTGTAGCTGAAAGACAGCAAGTTCAGCGTGTTTAGATTAGATATGACTGATATTTATGCAGTCTGTTCTGGTTAGCCGCTCAGGGGCTTATGAACTGGTAATTACCCAATAAATCAGTTATTTTTAACATTTTTTAGTTAAGATTCCTGCTCTGGGTAGGAGAAAAGAATGTGCACTGTGATTTGGCACTGCAAATTGTTAGATGCAGAGATAATACAGACTAACTTTAAAGAGAAACATAAACATACTTTAATAATAGGATCATGTTAGATATTTGAAACGAGATATTTTCTCCTTAAAATAAGGACAATTCTATATGCTTAGAACAGTCTTTGGGAAGATACTTGTTTAATGCAAATGAAAGTCCTAAACTTTTAGGCAATAGGCAGGCCTGCTTTCTGTGTTTATAGAGCAATTTCTGGGAATTCCATTTGTAAAACTGCTCAAACTCTCCCTCCTCATGTGGGAAGGAGTCTCTGTCTCCCCCAAAGTAGTCATAATATACAGCTTAATTTATCCTGTCTGTGGTAATCAGACAGATTTAGGAGCTTAGGCATTCATATGGTAGCAATTTTTAAAAAGTGTGATTTTTCCAGTTTGCTTGCACTGGTTTGTATCTGTAATCAGACCATATGTTGCTGTGGACTTGCAGGGACACATTAGCATTGCATGAAAAGAAATAAACCCACTAACAGAGCAGGAATTGTTAGGAATGCAATCTCTGAAACATACATATTTAGCTATTAGTCAACTTGTAATAATGGGCTTAGTTCTGTTCCTACTGAAGTGAATAAGGTCTTTGCTGTTCAGTTCGCTGGGAGTTTTGTCACTGATGGGAGCATCAGAATCAAGCACTAAACGAAGAAGACAAGACAAACCAATTTTACCATTTTAGACTGCTTTATTAAATCTACAAAGAAAAATAAAACCGAGCTTTCATTTTTATACTAAGGCCCCTTTGCACAGCTGTGGCAATTTAAAAAGGTTTTAGTGTAAAGGAAAGTGTCAGGCCCAAAGAATGGATAAATATTTATCAAAGGCAACCACAAAGAGCCCAATCTGCAGTTCTCATGCACTAATGGGAGCTGTAATGAAACTATATATGTGTGAGGATGGATTATCTAAGTGTGAGGCTCTTGGTTTTTGTGACAGTGGGAGAGCAAAGTACAATTTTGACAATAGCAAAACATGTTCCTTACAGCCAAGGAATCAGCTATCAAGCTACAATTTACAGAAAGAATCCAAAGAATTAACTGGAAGTTATTACTGTTTCTAGCACACACAGGCTGTTCACCATAAATCATTTTTTTGAAGGAAAAACCAGGTTTAAATCAAGCTGCAAAGCCCCATACAGCATTGGATTTACAGCAATCTAAAAGGGTTATAGGTTCCTTTCTTAAACGGCTGAATTATAGCTGCTTCTGGGCATTGATATATTAAGCACACTAACCCCTTAATGCTGCAAAGAAATTAAGGAATGAGCAGCAGTGGAGAGATGGTGTTGGTTATAGCTTTTATATGCATTTCAAAGTCACTTCCAAAAAATAGGACCAGGTAGTAATTGAGTATTCCAGCAACAGACATTAGGAACAGGAATAGTATGATGCGTTTTCCAAATAAGTAACCAGGAGTGCTGAGGAGAAAAAGAGAGATATATGATGTACTACAATAAATCAACTCATTTGAGAAGCGCTCACCCTCTAGGGGTACATGCAGACATTCCTGGGACCCGATCTAGAGTAATGCGGCTTGCTCTAAGCCATGTGATTGTAGATTGGGTCTTGCTTGTGCAGATATTCACTGGGGCTGGAAGCAGTGCCAGGAATGTGATCCAAGTAAGTTGAGGTGAGGGAAGGGGCAGAAGGAATCTCTAGAGTTAGCAGGTCCATAGGCAGTTTGGTGGGTCGTGGGGGTTTGGCAGTATCAGGAATCAGGAGCTGCCAGGTCCACTTGGGGGGCTTGTCTGTCTAGGGGTGGAGGGGTTGGAAAAAATAGCCTGGTTAGGGTGTGGGTGTAGGAAAAGCCCTGGGGCTAGAGTGAGTGACTGGGCTTTCCTAGTCCTGGGGCTGTGCTCTGACTGTATACAGACATTCAGTAGACTGAGCTAACACATGTCCAGTCTAACTTAATGCACCTCCTTAGGTGAATTAAGTTATATCAGCCTGGCCATTTTTTGCCTGATCTAACTTCTCCAAACATCTGTACAGTTAGGTTGATATAAGTGTAAGGACTGCATGTACCCTAGAACTGTCAGCCAGACCAACTAAAAGACATCACAGGTATTTAGATTCATGGAGCCAAATTCCGCATTGACTTGCATCCCTACATCCTCACTAATTTCACTGGAAATATACAGAAACAAATCAGTTCAGAATTTGACTCATAGTGCTACTGCTTGCTTGAGGGCTCCATTTAAGAGACACATTTTTCTTATCAGCCATCAAAGAGTATAATCACTGATGACAGTCCTGTATTTAAAGCCCAAATGGGACATGATAAACTACACAGGTCAATTTTATTTTACACATGCACAGCTCTCATTAACCTTAGGAAGAGGTTTACAGACACCAATGGGAAAAAAAAATTCTTGACTGTGCAAATCAAAAGACATGTATATCTACATTTATATAGCTACTGTATTTGTATTCCTTTGAATATTTGTAAAATAAAATATTTATTATAAAAGTGAAGTGAAAAAAAGTAAAAAAAGAAGAATTGTTTATACGCTCTGCTGGGCTTGAATTGTTGTAAGTGTGTCTTTAGTTAAGTTTTATCTTTTCTTAAGTTGAAAGTCAAAACATTGGGCACAACTTAATATAAGAAGCCTTTTAATTTAATTTGAAGGACTGCAGTACATAGTGAGCCAGAGTCTTTCAAAATTTGTTCTATAAACACAGTTCACCAAGTCTACAAAACCCAAACTCCCCCCTTTCCCACAGTATAGTTTTATTAACAAAGACCAATATAGCAAGACAATATAAAAATCAGCTCCCTTCCTCTACTCTTACATCCAGCCATACTCAGATGCAGCATAATTCTCTTACTTGGGTGGGCAGTTGAACATCTACAGATCTATTATTCATTGTTTTTACTTTGATTATTCAAGATAATTCAAGGGAAAAGCACCTTCTTTCCTTAAAATAAATAAATAAATAAAATGGAACCCAATCTCTGTCAAAGCAAGTATGGAGAGTAAATGGGAGACTGATGGGAAAGTGGAACCTATACTTTATTTCTTCCCTTAGATATAAACTCCATGTCCTTAGACCCCTTGAATAAAAATAGAGCAATTGATCAAATCTTCAATAATCTACCCTGCCATTCTGGCTCCAGGATTGATGAGCATGACCTAAAGGTTGGCAGATCCAGGCTTTTTCCTCAAATTGGGAGGGAGGTGTTCCCTCATGAAAAATGTTCTCACTCAGCCTTTCAAATCAGGGCTGTGAGGTTGGGGTCTTTGGTGTCCCTGACAAATGCAAGTGATGCATTACTATATGTGGATAATAGTGGTACCTCAGGCAGGTTCCAGGCCATTTGGGTTTTAAAGGAAAACAGCCTACCTCAGTCACAACCTCAGACCCAAGAGACAGCCATGGCAAACCTTAGACCTCACAAGCACTCCTGGTACGAAGTATTGCTTAAGAAGCAGGAAATAAATTCTGCTCTATTTCAAGTCTTTCAGCAGTCTTAGTCTTATTTGGTGGGGCCTCTATCCCACCAGATACTAGGCGAGATATTCAAACCAGGTGGGCTTGCATGATGGGAAGGATTTGTGCTCTCTGCAATATTAATTCCAGTTATAGCTTAAGCCAAGGCTGTCCAACTGCTGGCCCATGGGTTGCATGTAGCCCACGTGGGGTTAATTTGCAACCCCCCCTAAGTTCCTACATATGAGGACTCCCAGGATTAGGGCAGTGCAGTGTGGGGGCCAGAGAGTGAGTCTGGAGCCATGCACAGTGTAGCAGTAGGGAAGTCCATGTGGCCCCGAGGTCTGTGGCTTGCCATGGTGTGGCCTTCATTGATGCAGCCTATGGGATGTGCAGCCCCTGGCTACTTGGAAGCTGGACAGCCCTGGCTTACATGTTATTTCTAACTGCTTCCAACCATACACAAAAACCCGTAACTCAAGTGTGGTGGTGCTTTTAACAGGATGTAGCTGGTAGGGCTGTGCAAAGCTTCAGTCCCCAACTGGATTCAGTGGAGATTCAGCCCAATTCAGTGGCTGAATCTCTGAATTGGAATCTAATCAGAGGACCCTTTAATCTCCCCAAATCGAATTGAAACCCTCCAAATCGATTCAGAGAGATTCGGAAAGATTTGGCAATTCGGACACAGACACAGCTTTAAATTTTTGGGTTTTTTACATACCTCTACGTAGCAGGGGGCTCATGAATGCCGCGATGCTGGGGCACATGGGGTGTCCCATAGGAGCGTGGGGGGCTCTCCAGCGCACTTGGCAGCAGACCTGGAAGTGGACTAGAAGCTCTTCCGGTCCACTTCCAAGTCTGCCGGGGAGCACGCTGGGGGCTACCCCCCACAGTCCTGTGGGACACTCCATGTGCCCCATCATCACAGCGTTCACAAGCCGTGCTGGTACCTCAAGGTATGTAGAAAAAATATTTAAAGCTGTGTCTGTGTCCAAATCGCTGATTCTCCAAATCAGCATCAAATCTTCGATTCGGATTTGGCCAAATCAAATCAGGGACAGTGATCCGAATCTGAATTGAATAGGTCCTGCTTCACACACCCCTAGTAGCTGGCCTACCAGGAGGTATAGACTTAAACTGCTGCTACAGTAACCAACTTATGAGCTGCTGGAGGCAGTGGAGATGCACTATTCTAGGGAAAAAAATATTCCCATAATATTCTCAGAAAAAATTCAGAATGACTCAGCTTATGGCAGTACTAGAAATACTGGTGTGCAGCCCCAGGAGTCTTAAACCATATACAAGTAAAAGTAGCACCAGTGTGGATCAGTAGCTTGACCATTCCTATTGAACCATGTCCATTCCCACTTGAACCATGCTAATGCGTGAGGTTGGAAGACAGGCTGGGACTTTGCCCTACCCTATATAAAGAGTTCCAGGAAATTCTTACCTCTGAGTCCTTTCTCCCAGATAGCCAACAAAATACTTTTGCCTCACAAACAAGTACATCAATCCAGCAAAGGCAGCAGGAGCTGAATAAAGCAATAAAATACACATATTAGGAGGTGGCTGCCCAAGCGTCCTGTGTAGACCTCACAGTACATAGAGTCCAGATTGGGGATACTGGGAAACTCTAATTTTGAAAAAAAGGATGAACTGTGGAACCAAAGAATCAAACTTGTAGAGAATTTACAACTTGGTTTCCTACCACCTTCACAGTGAACTCTGCGGGTTAAACTCTGCATCATGGCCCACTCAAGTGCATGCATTTACCCAGAGGAGAAACCAGCACTGGGATCACATGCAGGGCTGTATTCTGGTTTTAAATAAGCCAAATACTGCAGTGCACATGTCCAAAAGCAGCATCTGGCTTATGGTATGGTTTTACCAGAATCCCAAGCAGGAAGCTCAGCAGGAGCAGAGCAGGGACCATTCTGGGAATGCAAAATTCAGCCCAGCTTAAGATCTGATTAAGTAAGGCCCCTGAGCATGTTCCTGACATTAAGCCTATGAAAATACTGTCTGAATTCAGTGGAACTATTCTCCAATGCTCAGCGAGGCATATAATTAAACACCTTGCTGAGCTGGGACAGGTTGAAAGAAGGCCAGTCTAGAAGACAGCAATAGAGGTTTCCCTTCCAGCCCCTGCAGGCTGGCACCATTTCCCAACAGAAATATTAAAGGGTCCCCAAAACAACTTCCTCCTAGTCCAACTTCACCAGTGGATGAGATGAACTGGCTACCCCACTAGCTCTCTTCCAAAGTAGAGGGCTTTCTTCCTCCAGCCGATTGACTTTGCTTTCCAGTAAGAATGATTTTGGGGCTCCAGCCAGATTTCTCACCAATTCAGATCACCTTTAATTGTAACCCTGCCCATAATGTAACTCAGAAGAGGAATGAAGAGCATTAGTAACTGTCTGGAGTGTAGGGTAAGGGCAGGAGTACTGTTAAAAGAAAATATTCATCTGAACCTCAAACAGATACACACAGTTTAAAAAAAAAAAAAAAAAAAAAGTGTATGTTACCTTGGCTACAAAGCAGCCCAGCGCACCACAGCACAGCAAGAAATGTAGGATATGCATGTTCACAGTTTTGGCTAGGAAGGAATTTAAAAGAGGGCAGATTAAAAGCATACTGAGAACTGGAACAAATATCTTTATTCCTCAAAAGCACAATAGAGCTGTAGTAGATTTATCTGCCTATTACCTCTCTAAAATAATAGGTAGTATTGTTCTACCTCCTCAGAGAGTCAGCAATGCATAATGCACTCCCTCTACTATTGTGGTCCATCATGGCTTATATGATATAATTGATCCACTGTATTAACTTGGGCAGTACTTATGAACCTGGTCATATTAATCAAGCTGTTGACAGTGAAAACAGTATAATTCAAATAGAAAGATAAGAATCATAGCAAGGAGGAACCTCGCAAAATTCACATGCTGCTTTTTCAATAGTTTGGTAAAAGGAATTATTTACCACACTGTGTGCAAATGGAAACATTTCTGTAGAGAAAATATTTGGAGGCCCACAGAGGGCAGTATTTTTATTCATTGTAAACTGCAGAATACATTTCCAGTGCTTAAGAGTCATTATGTGACTTTTTCTTTCTTGGTAGGTAGGAAATTTTATCTCCTCCTTTCTCCTCAAGGATGTCCAAGACAAGAGCAAAGGGACATACTAGAGCAGCAGCATCACCAAGTGTCCTATTCAATTATCTGGAGATTCAGGAGACAATGGTTCTCAGATTAATTCGGCCATTACCCTTTTAGGCAGATCACTTCACATCTCTATAACCCTGCCTATTTAGATTCTAGTCTTTTCTTACTGTGTGTTTGTACAGTACCTATTACTTTAGGGTCCTGCTCCTGGCTGGAGCCTTTAGATACTGCTATAATTTCATTATCACCAACATCAACATCTTCATCAGTGGCTTGATCCAAAGTCCACTGTTAAATTTGTCTTGATATCAGTGAAGTTTGAATCAGGCCACAAGTGAAGGCAGAGATTAAACTCAGCTGTGAGCTTCACTTTCCACCTTGCATGGTCTTGGTCTGCATACTCACTTGGCAGTGAAAACTCGTTCAAAGGCTCCCGTCCGCTGGAGAGTCTTACCATTATAGCTCTTGCTTTCATGCTCCACTTTGCTAGCAAAAAAGGCTGTTAAGAGAGGCAAAAGTTCGTTTTGAGATTTAAGCTGGACACATGTCAAATTCATGATAATGAGCCAAATTCAACCCTTGTTGATGCCCACATACCCCACTCAGCACCAGAGGGGCATGTTGGTATAAGCAGCAGTAGAATGTGGGCTAGCAGGTTTCCTCAAAGTTTAAGGACCCATTTTAATTAAAAAATTTGCCCTGAAGTACCTACTGAAAATGTTACACACTCTACGAAAGGAATCAGACTGGCCTCACTTGCTGAGCCCACTGCCCACAGAACACAAGTATACTTTGCTGTTTTATCCCTACGTCACATCACACAGAGCCAGGCCCATGTTGAGGAAATGTGTACCACAACTGACTCTGCATTTCTAGTGTGTGATCTTCACAATTTCCTAGTCGCTTTTGTAAAGCTACCTCACCCCACAGTAAAGTCAAGACCTGAGAGAATATAACCACTTCTCATGATCCCTGTAGAGATAAGGTAGCTGCCTTTTATCTCTGTGATTTCAATATGGACTTCCCAGCTGAAACAGGCACAATATAATCCCTGTCCCCATTTCCAAGGCAAATTTAATACACGCTGAATTTTGATACAACAGTATACCTAGTGGTCCCCAGCACATAAAATGGTTGTGACTCAGAGTAAAGCTTAAAGCTTAGTAATATCACAGTGGTCAATGTGGTGGAAACTAGGGGTGTGCGAAGTGGACCCTATCTAATTCGGTTTCGGCCTGAATCAGGGACAGTGATTTGATTTATTGATTCGGATCACTGTCCCCGATTCAATTCGGCTGAATCCAAATCTGAAGATTTGATGCTGATTTGGAGACTCAACAATTCGGCCATAGACGCAGCTTTAAATGTTTTTTCTACATACCTCGAGGTACCAGCAGGGCTTGTGATCACTGCAATGCTGAGGCAGATGGAGACACTCCATCCACCCCAGCATCACAGCATTCACAAGCCACCTGGTACCTTGAGGTACATAGAAAAAACATTTAAAGCTGTATCTATGGCCATCTCTTTCCAAATCAAATTGGAGGGTTCCGATTCGATTTGGAGAGATTAGAGGCTCCTCTGATTCAATTTGGATTTGGAGATTCAGCCACCGAATTGGGCCGAATCTCCATCGCATCAAATCAGGGACCAAAGCTTCTCAAAGCCCTAGTGAAAGCGCGTGTCCACTCATCTCAGTACTCAACTTTGACTCAGGGAAACTTCCAAGTAATCAGAAAAGAGTCCTCTGGGTAAAAGGTGATAAAGAACTGAGAAGGAACAGGAAGCTTGTGGTCCGAATTATTCATAATCTGTGTTGCAGATCTAAGACAATGAGATATCACAGACTTCTGGGAAGCCTTGGCTTCCAGAGTCCATTCACAGAGGACAGTCTGAGAGGAGGGCTGTCTCAGGGGTCAGGACTTCGGGACTTTCAGGCTCCACAGCTGAGGCAGCCCACTAGGAGGACTGTCTCTGAATTGGGGACTCAGTTCTGGTTCTGGGACAGCCACAGTATAAACTGATGCTGAGTTAGGAATGTGAGGGCTTCTGAGGTCTGTGGCTCTGGGATCATCCATCTAGGAGAGAGCTCTGAAGGAATGAAAAGTTTGGATTTTTCACTCAGGACTGGAAAAAAAGCAAACATCAAAATAATGAAATTCCCCTTTCTGTACCCTGCTTTTGCTGTGTATATAAACAATTATAGAGAGAATCAACAGCAGTGGTAACCTACAACTAAAGTCTAACCGCATCACATTAGCCAGCATCAAGGATGCCTCAAAATCAGGCCTGAGCAAAGGCAGATGTATCAAAGTGACACAGACACAGGTAAGACATCCATGGTCATACTGCTTGTCTTCTCTGCAGCCTTTGACACAATGGACTATTAGCATACCAACATGATGCAGAAATAGATGTCCCAACGCTTCAATTGCCCGTCACCAGCAGAACTCAAATAGTGGTAATAGGTAACTGGTCTTTCTCGAAAAGTCCTCATATATAGGTTCACATGCGTGGATCTGTATCATATCCCCTCTTCTATCGAAAAATCTATATGAGATCACTAGTGGAGGTACGATAAGGTAGGTTTAGCATCCAATAGTATGCTGATAACAATCAACTATATACCTCAATCTCAAATTGAGGCAGCCACTGCCTCTTCTAAAATATCAGAAAGTCTATGGGAAATTAGCTTCTGGGTGAAGAACACACAGCTCCATCTGAACCCAGACAAGTCCCTAGAAAGTCAAAATGCTTTGAAGAGCCAACTAAAAATGCCATCTCCACTTTCCATCCAGACATTAACACCCCCTATTCATCAAAATGGCTAAATTGGATGAGCAGATAGCATCAGTTTATAAAAATGCCATCTTTCAGCTCTAGCCTGCTGTGAATCTTCCTCCCACAAGGAGCCACCACAAGGCCCCATAATTTGCCTCTACACTCATCAAAAGAGGCAAGACTATTTTCTAAAACAGCACCTGCTGCAGCAAAGCTTGTAAATGCACATTTGAGTTGCACTGGCTTCATGCATTTAAAGATAACTTAAGCACTTGCTTAAAAGGGCTTGACTGAAAGATAGCCACAGCAAGGATGTGGGGCATGCATAACTCAGCTTCATCTCATTTCCTTGATATTCACTTTTACTGCACTTTTTATGAACCAGGGGGGACCAGCGGGGAATGGGAGAGACCCTGTTCCCCCGAGCACCTCCCGGAGTAATAAGAAATAATGGTCATAAGTTGTTTGAGAGTAGGTTCAAGCTGGACATTAGAAGGCACTACTTCAGTCAGGGTGGCTAGGATCTGGAACCAGCTTTCAAGGGAAGTGGTGCTGGTCCCACCTTGGGGGTCTTTAAGAGGAGGCTTGATAATTACCTAGCTGGGGTCATAGGAGCCCAGTATTCTCTCCTGCCCAGGGCAGGGGGTCAGACTTGATGATCTACTTAGGTCCCTTTCAATCCTACATCTATGAACACATTCCTTACACAGCTGGTAGTCCAAATGCAAGGAAGGAGCATTCTGGATTAAAGACTTTGCAAGCGGTTGTTAAATGGGACTAGTTTGGAATCATCATGTAGACCCATAGCTTGCTCTTGACTGAGGGTTACACATAAGGATCAAGGAGAGTTTAGCAGGTGCCAGGAATTGTCTGCTTTGAAAGTCTGAACACATGCCCAGGAATCCAATTTTCCTTCGGATGACCTTGTAGGTAAATATGGAGCAGGGCTGATTCCAGGTCTGAAATGCAAATTCCACTCACTTTGCCCTTTAATGGCTATTACCTGCACATTTATACACATATAAGCTTTGTCTTCACTGCAAAAATAAACGAGCTGTCATTTTGCTGTGAGGTACACGACAAAAGCCAGCCCCTGTTGAGGGCATAGTGCTGTTTGCCTTGTTATCCAACAGTAGAAACTACAGTGCCCTAAGCAACACGTCAGGTCAAAGGCATGACTTTGAATTTTGGTGGCTAGGGTGGTGCAAGGGAGGCTCTTACCTCCTCCCACAGGCTATGGTGGCAGTGACAGGCTGCTGCTGCCTCAGTGCAAACTCCCCCAACATGACAGGTTTGATCACTCCCTTCCCCCTCCCCCCTAAAAAAATTATGCTACTTGGTTAGTTATTCTGTGGTAAGTGCACCCCTTCTGTGGCAGCAAGGACAAAATCCTGCCATGTGCCAGCTCTAAAACCCCAATACAAATTCTTTGTGCCACTCTATTCAGCAAAGGGGAACCTCACCTGGCATAGAGCTCTCTCCCTACCAGTTCTTTTCATTGCAGGAGTTATATCCCCAAAGCACTTTGCACCCAGACGGCTCCAGTTGGAGTAAAATGGTAGAATAGAGCAGAACAGAATAAAATAGTCTTCAGGAGTTCAGGTATGCACCAAGAGCCAGACTAGATCCACTATCAGGGGAGAGGAAGGATGGCTTTAAATCACTTTTGCCCATCTTCTCAATTTGGATCCACTGCCATGCACAGCTCTGCTGGCACTAAGGAGTTGGATCAATGAGCTTACATGCAGGGTTCAATACTATCTGGAACATATATAAGGGTGGTGCTGAACTGTATGAACTTCCTAGGTGGCCAAGTCAAGAATTGTATTAGGTCACCACAAACACCTCTGGGAAAATAACAGGAAACATATTTGGACGCGTCTCAAATTGCACTGTACATGCTGATTGCAATGAGCCCAGTTCTGCTGTTGGACATGCCAAATGTAGTCTATCTACCTGATGGCAGAATTTGGTTGAATGATACCATAGACATATTGTTTGGTGCAAGAAGAACAGTCTGTAGGACCGCAAACACCTACAAAGCTCTACAGATTCTTCATTCTGAATATTGTGGTTCTTCTTATGCTTTACCCTCTCTCAAAGCCAGGACAGCTTGAGAATGACCTACTCCAGCACATTAATCTGCTTCCTTAGAATTGCACATGACACCAGCTACAAAAACCATTCAACTCAGTGGAGGTCTTCCTACTAACAGCCGAAGGTTTTTGTTTAGGCCCATATTGAGGCATTCACCTTACAGGTTCTTATCTCACCTCCAGATCCCCTTGAACTTGGGAGTGTGTCAATGCAAAAGATGAAAATTAAACACAACTTGCCCCCTGTTTGTATTCTGGGTAGAATTTTAGTTTAACTTAAAAGAAATCTTAAAGGAAACTGAATTGGAGATAAGAAAGAGAAACCATAAAATAGAAAACTCTTCTCATGAAGGAAGCTTACAACAGGAAATAGTTAAGAGTAGTAAAACTGAAGGGCTGAAGAATGAGTTTCTGAAACTTAGGAAAACTGGTTAACTCTAAATAAACCAGGCTAGAGTCTCTGCTAGTATGAATTCAGTGAAGCAACACTCACTGATCCAGCTGAAGATCTGATCTGTTGTTTCGTACCGGTCACTCAGCTCCCTAAACCTTTCCCTCTGGAACAAGAAACAGCAGCAGCTACTAATATTAGGAACACAGCCCTGTAAGGTTGGAAAGGACCTAATGCAGTCAACCACATCATAGAATCCCTTTCACAAACTGATGTGCAAGCCATACTCTTACTATTGTACCATAGATGCGCATCATATCACTGAAGAAAAGGACAATTTTCTTGCCATTTTCCAGTTGGTCTAATAAAAAGGTATCATTTTGGAACCAAGAGTTCTAGTTTTTTGTATGTCTTTTTGTCTCGGACCAACACGGCTACCAAGTACACCCCTGAAACATGGACAATGCCAAATTTTAGCCGATTTTGGATTTTAAACTTCATTGCAGAACAACAAGGACTTTTTTTTTCCCCCCCCTGCCTGCCATCTGACACCTCCAGGGAAGGAATTCTACCTAATCAACATATCAAAGAGCTACTCAACACAGCTCACAAATACACTCATGGACCCAGAGCAACAGACTTCCATCTTCAGTTCCCTCTGTGCAAAAATGAAGTTTATTTCCTACCTATGGGGACTTTTTACCATCTACACTTTTCCCAAAGCCTGACGAAGGGACTTTGATCCGGAAAGCTTGCAGAAAAGGACAATTTTCTTGCCATTTTCCAGTTGGTCTAATAAAAGACATCAAATCACTGGTAATTTACTGAGCTATTAGTACAAAAATGGATATGCCAAAGAGAGAAGAGGCTCAGAAAGAAATTCTGAAACCAAACAAGTATATAAACCCCTCCACACATATCTATACATAAGCTGATATACAATAGGATAAAATGTGTTTTAAAATAAGATCAATTTATATTCATATTCAATATATGATACTAACTAATAAGTCTCCCTTTTCTCCTCAGTTTCGTCTTATTCCTAAAAAAATGCTTAATTTTTGCTTACCATTCTGGATAACACTTAGCAGAGTGACTATGGCCAGCAGGACAAAGCCTCCCACTATTTCATGATCCATTCTGGCAACAGGCTTGTCTAAATGGACTAGGAAGGCTCTTCAGCAGCTGAGCCCCACAAAGCACAAGAAGAGGAAGTTATGGTCTGCCTTATCTGGTATCATGAAACACTTCCGATGGTTTCACAGCTAGAATACATAGTATCTCTCATTTAGAGGTGTGTCAGTGCAGCATAACTGCAGTCCATATCTCACAAGCTCTTTGGTTGCTTTTCCATCATGTTGTCCAAGTCTAACTTAAAAATATATTTCCCAGAGTAATGAGAGACAATCTGCTCATCAATCCATTAGGATAAATCCTAGAGAGAGGCAGGGATTCT
>NW_005842543.1:980091-990539 GCF_000455745.1 Alligator sinensis
TAGTGAGGAAATCCAGTAGAAAGGCTGGAAAAGGGTAGTTGCCATTTCACTCTGCAGGCATCCCAAAATAACAACAATCACAACTGTTCACTGAGCAGTTCCCTGCCACAATCCTTGCCTCATGCACCCTTGTATTCACCCCAAGAACTAGACCCTCCCTAATCACAAGTTCAGCAGTGGGGATGCCCATCTCTCTGCTGCAGAGACCCTAACAGAGTAACACTGACCTCTGACTCGTACACAAGAGCAAGTTGGATTTTCTCCATTGCACTGACATATCTGACAAGGAAAGATGTGTTTAATATAGATCTGAGAAGGGAACTAAAACATTTTCACAGAATGAGGCACACACCCTTCTGAAAGGGTGGAACAAACAATTTAATCAGTGAAAGCCTGGTAAGAAAAAGTGCCATATAGTCAGTGACTCTGCGTCACTGCAGAGGGTAACAAGTATATTTTGGTTTGTGGACACAGATAACGAGTGATTATTTAAAGAGCAGGTTAAATGCAGGAAGAGAAGATGTTGATCAGTGCAATGAACATCATGCATGTGCACAGAAACATGCAGGCTCTCAGCCCAGTCTTGCTTAGTTATTCACATGAATAATTCCACTTAGGGCATTGGCAGCTGTCAATACTCAGCACCTGACAAGATCAGACCCTTATTTGAATTTTTTATTAGCAGGAGCCCAGTTTGGCTGAAGATAATTGTTGCCAGCATATTTATTGCCTGGATGTTTATTGTTGCTACTGAATTGTGATATCATATCCGTTAAAAAAATACCAGAAAAGTACAACCTGGGAAGCCTCTGAAGAGCTTTTATAGGTTTGGTCAGATTGCTGTGAAGCCTTCCCCTAAAGCATCAGCCAAGAAAGACTGAAGGGAACATTACATGCTGACTGTAATGACTGATTGGTTTTACATAGCTGATGTAGATTCTCACAGGAAAAGATTTATTAAAAATGTTCACCTTTGCAGGGGTGAAGGTTTAGTGCTGATACAGGCATGAATTTCAATGCACTTATTCCTGATTCTTAAAGGTCTTTCCCACCAGAGGACTGAGAGCACCTGAATGGTCCAGACTGCATTCTGATTAATTGGCTACACCTTTCTGGTCAAGACAGGCTTGGGTAGCAATTCTGTGAAGTGGCACAGTTGGAATTACTTTGCTGTTAAGTGAAGACAGAATTACTGAACCCATGGTGTAGGGATGAATGTTTATCAGAACTATTTAGTCAAATGAAGAGTATAATTCTATACTTCTATTACATGCTTGATGCAAAACACCACACCAGGCTGCAGAATGATTAGGTATGCAAAACCAGCAAATACACAGCCCTGCTGAGGTTCCTGCAGGCCAGGTCATAGAAGGCAGAGGTCTACAACAATACTAGCTCTAAGGTCAGTAGGGCACCTCTTGAAAGGATCTCTTCACACCTGGCAACAAGGAATGGCAAACAGCAGTGAGGACCAGGCAATCATACAGAGTGATCTGAACTGCTTGGTGATGAAGGTTGATTCAAACAAAAAGCATTTTAATACAGGTGAATACAAAGTTATAGGCAGAATGCAGGCCAATCTGCAAAATAGGGCACTATATCCTGGGAAGTGATGTTTATGAAAACAACCTAGGCGCTATAGTACATAAGCAACTTAATATGATACCCCTGTGTGATGCTGTGGCAAGAAGGGTGAACTGGATCACTGGATGGACAGATGGGGGAAATACAAAGGTGCTTTTACTTCTCTATACACTGTCACTAAGACCAATGCTAGAATTCTACATCCAATTTCAGTGTCTATACTTTCAAAAGGATAATAAAAAATGGAGAAGGTCCAGGAACAGAAATTATCTGAAGAAGGGAGAAAATGCCTTACAATGAATGACAAAGACAGAATCTTTTTAGCTTATCAAAAAAAAAGACTGAAAGATGACTTGATTACAATTCCTAAGTTCCTTCATAAGGAAACATATGGGATACTAAAGAGCTCTTTAATTTAACAGAAAGAAGCAAGAACTGGTGGCTGAAAGCTAAAGACAAACACATTTAAAATTAGAAATTGGACACAAAATATTAACATTGAGGGTGATTAAGCATTGGAACAAAATACCAAGGGAAGCAGTGAATTGTCTATCTCTTAATATCTTCAGATCAAGACTGGATACCCTTCTGGAAGATCTGTTTCATGCAAACAGAAAGAATAGTGTCCTATGCAAGGGTAAACTGGGCAAAATGTAGTGCCCAAAATACACGGAATGTCAGACTAGATCAGTGGTTCTCAACCTTTTTAGACTTGAGGCACCCCTCTAACTTTCTGGAATTTAGTGGCACCCTTTATAAAGACTTCTTGTTTTCTTACAGTACTTACCTCCTCACACCCTGCAGCACCCTCACATAGTGGAAGAGTGGGCAGAGCACCTCTGAGAGCGTGGCAGGGGCTGGTGCATGGTACTGGCAGGGGCTGTGTGGCAGTACAGATTGGGAAGCTCAGGAGGGGCAGGCAGCTGTCTCAGCAGGAGGCAAAAGGGTGCTGGTGGCCGGGCAGAACCTGCCGTTCCCTGCTCTTTCCACTGTCTGCCCCCTCTCCCTGAGGGAGTAAGTGTAGCCCCTGCCACTGTGGCTGCTCCCCAAGGACTTGAATGCCAGTGCCTGAAGCCACCATTCTTTGTGACACCTCCCACCAGCTCTGGGAACATGGGAAGAGCAGGGGGTGGCCCTGAAGCTTCCTGTGACAGACTGCACCACTCAGAACACAAGGACAGTCACTGTAAGGGTGCAGCTGTGCTTTTCAATGCAGCTCATTCCCCCACTCCTCCCATGATCCTGAAGCCAGTGGGAGGGACTTTGGGGAGTGCTGCTGGGATGCTGGGGCAGGCACAGGTGCCTAACATGTGGAAGAGCTAGGGCTAACCTTCTTTCACATGGGCTGAGCACTGCAGCACCCTTCTAAGGTGCTCAGAGCCACCCAGGGTGCCGTGGCACCCTGATTGAGAATCATGGGACTAGGGCTAGGGACAGACATTACACACAAACCAGCTTAAGTGATCAGAAACTGGCTTAAACCTGTAATAGAACAGATGATCCGTCCACATAAACCAGTTTGAGAATGGCTGAAACCAGTTTGAGATAAACCTGCTGGAATGGTCCAAGTAGAATGGTAAGATAGTTTCCTTGCCTTCCAGTGAAAGCATACAGCCCCAATTTGTCAAATCGGTGCAAAGCCTTTGGATTAAATTTAACATCTATGACAAGATATCTTTAGTGTCTACATATTATTCCAACTCCAGCAGTCTATGAAACTGTCTCTTCCTTGGAAGAGGAGCAGGCTACAAGGATCTATACATTTATTACCTACAGGTTGACTTTTGTGGTGTTTTATGTAGTTGAATATGAAGAAAAGACAAAGGGCCTCAGCTGGTACAGAATAAACCCCTGTGAATGTGAAACTTTTTAGTCTAAGCTGTCACTGACTGCACTTGTGTCCAGGTCCTTCCATAGTTTTATAGTTGGTAGGGTCGGAAGGGACCTGAGCAGATCATCAAGTCCAACCCCCTGCCATGGCAGGAAAGGATGCTGGGGTCAAATGACCCTGGCAAGGTGTCTATCTAGCCTCCTTTTGAAGACCCCCAGGGTAGGAGTGAGCACCACTTCCCTTGAAAATTGGTTCCAGATCCTAGCCGCCCTGACTGTGAAGTAGCGCCTTCTGATATCTAGCCTGAATCTACTAGCCTCCAGTGGGTTTCAGATGCCAGTCTGATGCCTTAGACTTAGTTTTCAAAGCAATTACCATATTTACTTGAATAAAGACAACTTTATTATAAGATGACCCCACAGTCATTAGATCCTATATATGGAAAATGTATAAATTTGTTATAATTTTCCAGGTATAGAATCTAAGTATTGGAGAGTGGTTTTGAATTCCTCCCCCCCCTCCCCACACACACACATTGCTAGAGCAGGGAAAGCAATGACTGGGGGAGGGAGAGTCAGGCAGCTCCCTTGCCCTCTGCCCCCCCTCAATTCTTCCCCCTGCAGTTTCTAACAGCCTCTGCCCCTTCCCCAACCCCCTGTCCCTTTCCCCCTGCTCCTCAGTCTTTGCCTTTTACCCTAAACTCTTCCCAAGTCTCTGCCCCTTCTCCCCAAAATTACCCCCCTGTCTCTTCCCCTTCCTCCCCTGCTCCCTGCAGTTTCTGCCCCTTCCCCTTCCCCTCATCCTTTATTATCAGAGGCTGCTTGGGCTCCTTCAACCTGGGGCATGGTATGTAGTTTAGTGTTTGCCAAGCCATGCAGCAGCGTCCCCACTACTCTTTGACTAGGCAGGAGAAGGAGTTTCCATGTGTTCCCTCCCTGGGAGAGACCCCATCCCCAGCCAGAATGGAGCTGACACTAAGGGGGAAGAGATGGAGAGGGGAAGCAAGAAGCTGCTGCAGATCTGATTCTGGCTCAGGACCAGAGTCAGAGCCACAATAGCTGCCTGCTCCCCCCTGCCACTTTGTATGCAGACATATGATATGGGGCTTTTTTCCCCTCCATGCTGATGACGGGGGGAAAACTTCATCTCCTCATCTTATATTCAGGTAAATACAGTAACAAAACAAGATGCAACTGCATTATTTGCAAGATAGTTGTGCTCCTCTGGGACAACGCAGATCACAAATTCCAGGATAGACGAGCAAGAATCAGGAACTGAGCCACCATGTTTGAGGGAATCAAGTTTCCCTAGATGAATCAGAGATTTTAGGAAATGCTACAAAACCTCACTTGATAATAAAGCCCTTCCACAACACTGACACACTATCTTTCAACCCCACCCAAACCTGTAACAAACAAATCAGACCAACCAAGGGTATAAGACTTCTCACCCAAACCCTTTTTAATCCCTTTTCCTTGGAACTTTGTTTATTGTTCACAAAAGGTCAAAACTGCAACAAAATCAACTGAAAATTAGGCTAATTCTCAAACCCTAAGAGCCTTCTTTACAGCAACCAGTCAGGACATAGGAGAGCATACCTTTCTCCTGTGACTCCTTTTAACCTAGCTTCCACTTCCATATGTAATCAACCCTTAGTAGCTATGCAATGGGCAAGGATCTATTAACTTTGTATGGGCTGCAGGACCTTACCTTCATATTCATAAGCTGGCTGAACACTAAAAACAAAGGATGAAACATTGATATTGAATTTATGGCTTGTTATAGTTTATCTAACTCCCAAATTCTTGCTACACAGAAAGATGAGATTGAATCCCTCCCTTCCCACTGAGACCTGAGGAAGAATGTCTTACATTCAAAAGCTTGTCTAACTTTATCCCAACTACACAGTTGCTTCAATACAAGATATAACTCTAAGAAATCCTTGCTATTCACATAATTTTGGGACCATCATAGTTACAACATCACTTTTACATGACTAGATCTTACCTTAGCATCTATACCTGCTCCCTAGAAGGTAGCTCAGAGAAAATTCTTCAACCAGCAAGCTTCCTCTATTCTGAAAGCAACAAGGTGCCATCCTATTGGCCAAGCTGGACCTCTGGAGGGGCACAGGTTTAAAGACCACAGATGATCTCCTTCATTGCTCTGAGCTATTTCTACTGCTCAGTACACCTTGTGTTTCTCTCATGGCAGCAGGGCCACCTGAGGAGATTGGTGGTCCTTAATATCTTTGGGTATTAGAGGTGGGCCTTTACACTCAAGCAGGTCCCCAGGTTCATCCCCACTGGCAGTAACTCATCCAGAGGCCTGGTATTAACAATAACTAGTCACCCATCTTCTTTCTCTAAAAATCAAATTTCTGTTGAACTGT
This sequence comes from Alligator sinensis, assembly GCF_000455745.1. NCBI lineage: Eukaryota > Metazoa > Chordata > Crocodylia > Alligatoridae > Alligator > Alligator sinensis. The sequence goes on from NW_005842543.1 coordinate 985,899, forward strand.
GACCCAGGACACTACCCACTATCCAGATCCTGGGAAAGAATAGATGGCACTGCAAATTTACTATGGGAAGATTATATTTGGGGGTGGATTCCACTTCAGAAATAAACACATGGAACAGCAGGTTCACAACAGTAATTCCAATCCATTTTATCTTTTTTTCCCACAAAGTTTTATCTTCTTGGTAAATTTGAACTAAAAAAATCAGATGACATACAACAGCAATTTGAGAGCTTTGGAGGATTTGTTAAAGCGCTATTTTCTGTAGGAAATGTTTTTAGCTAGAAGGAACCTCAGGGATTATATTTTGTCATGTATAGTCTATGAGACAGCAGCTGGTATTTAGGGATGGAAAAAGGCTAAATTTCCATTAATCTTGGAGTGAACAGACAAGCCCATTACCTAAAAAGGGGCATGAAATTAAGCCCAAAGAATGCTTTTGTAATTGATATGTTGTCTAAGAGGAAGCCACTGCAATGAATACCAGATGATATACTTTAGTGCTGATAAATACCTGCAGCATTAGGGAACAGCTGCAGATGCTGAACAGGGAAATAGGCAAAGGAAGTTACAAAAGTCAGTTCTTCATTAACCCCTTAGGGAATAATTTCCATTATACAGAGAGTATTCATTGCAGCACATTTAGCCATTTGGTTGGCAGTGTAGCATAGTGTAAAACCTGCCTGCATTTCCGACACACATGGCCTTTGTAAGGTCATAAGGATGCACCTGAAATGCAGAGCAGGGGAAACTCCAGAATGCAGAAAAGAGTTAATGTAGTTGCAGATGTGGGATCTGAGAAAGGGATTTAAGTGAGCCCTCTGGCTACCTTCAGATTGGAAATGGGCATGATTGGAAAGGAATGCCTTGGTGACCCAGAAGTGTTTTCCCCGGAAGTTCCTCATCCTACCAAGAAGATGTGAAAGTGAAAAAGCCAAGTTGCCCTTCCAGGAGAGGGGAAGCTGCTTGCTGTAAGACCTTTGGATTGTGGTAAATTCAGTGCTGAGAGTGGAAGTGAGAGTCTTCTTTGATGCGTTTGGTGTGCCTATGCTCAGGCAGATTTTTAGTCCATCCTCTAATATCTGCAAGGAAAGATGTGAGTTTCTTTATGACTATTTTAAACAACTCTTCTATTCTACTTTGTATTGGTAACCAAGGTGAACTATCAATCTTCCAGTGGGTACAATGGAACAAGGCAGTCTTTCTGTTTAGTATCCAGACCCGATTCTCCCCTCCCTCTTGCTTAACGTACCTCCGGTATCGGAGGAGTTTCTCTTGACTTGCACAAGGCTAAATGAAAGTAGCATAGAATTACTTTGGGACTGCAAACCTCAAGCATGCAATGGAAATACACATACCCTTGGGCTTTCAAAGAGCTACAAAGGGCTTAGCTCTTGGCAAAGCAATCCCATTTAAAGATAATGGAAATCATGCTAATAAGCTGTCAGTCTTCAGGGCTGCTCTAACTTCCAGCGGGAGCTGTATGCCATGGCACCTGCATTTTTAACCCAATGTGAAATCTAGACCAATACTTATTTCAGCAGAGCTCTTAAACTCCCAGTTAGATCAGGGCCTATGAATGCACATTTCTCGTCTCTTCTTGTGCTCTGTTTTCTCATTCCCCATCTCTCCTCTCTTTCCCCTTGCTTTCTTGTTACCACTTCCTTCTTGTCACTTTGCCTCCATTTTCTTACTTCTGCTCTTATTCCCTTGGTTCTGGCAAGGGCCTGATGTAGGCAGGTGTTCAGCACCTCCTTCAAATAAATGAGTACCTGTAACTCTCCTAATAAAGCCAATGAGTAAAGAGATCCTGAAAGATTTGACCATCTTGCAGGACTGGACCTTTAGTAAAGAGCCACCTTGTGCTGTGTCCTGGCTTTTGCTGCCTCAGAAACCAGGCCACTCACTTCCTCTTATTGAGGTTTTTGTCCAAACTCATTAGTCACGTACACATAGAGGAAGTGGGGCTTTCTAAGCTGCCAGTTCAGCACTATGACAGGATGTAGGGCTTCATGCTTTTAGTGGATGCGGCTCCTTTTCAGAGAGGTACTGTGCTGTTAATGCGACGCGCAATTAGTAAGGAAACAAAGCCTTGCTAGATGCCATGAAAATACTGACTTTCCTACTAACAAACATGATTTTCCCGCTTTCCCCCACCACGCCTTTAGGACCAGACAACACAGTTACTTTCTTCTAATGAAAGAAAACAAAATGGTGGTCCACAGAGTCATGAAAGGGACCCAAATTTGCCAACACTTTCTAAGAGTATAATTCCCAACATTACTCTTAAACTATTCCAGCCAGCTCAGAAACACCATTGATAGACTCTTGAGAGAAATAATAAAAAAGCACTTTCCAGAGGCAAAGCAGTATGCCAACACCTAGACTAGAGGCAGGGATGATAAAAGACCTTGTAACATCCATTCTAGACAGAAGACCTTGGACCCTGCTCCCCAAACATGCAAATTATGTTTCTTTTCCTTTGCCAACTACAGCATGGAGCAAAGAGAAAATATGAAAAATGCAGATATTCCAGCTTGACAAGGAAGATACCCAACATAGAGAAGATATAGCTTCATTTCAGAACCTCCTTGAATGGATTTCTGAGTATATGGTGAGAAGACAGCTTTTTAGCTGAGAAACACTCTATTCTGGGAAGTGTCTGCACCAGAATTTTCCCCTCACTGCTGCAGTTTTGTTTTCAGATGAGTGTAACATTAAACTGATAATATCCAAAGAAATGGAAGAAAAAACAGAGATGCTGAAATGCAGCCCAGCATCCTGGGCTTACCCTCCCCTACCTACCAAGATGCTGAAGAGTGACAGGGCTCCTCATTCTCCATCCCAATATACCAGTGGAGTTGCACCATTTTCATACTCTTGTAATGGAGTACAGGTGTTAAGTCAAGGATGTTACCTTCTTAACCTGTAGGTTATAATGGCTGGTAGAAAGCAGGATTGTTTTGATGTGTCTTTGCAGTTTGGGGATGAAAAAGTACTAGATTATAAAGTGTTAAATTAGAACCAAAATCTTCTATGTCAATTGGTTCTTCTGCAGCTCCATGTAAAAATTGTTTTCTCTAATTCAGACCACAGCACACCAGCTAAAAAATGCCTTCTGTGTCTGCTTCTTTTGGAAGGCTTTATACTGAAACATCCCTTTGAAAAGTTGTTAGATACCAGTTTCTCTCTCCCAGACAGCAGCTGTCTTATTGGATGTCTGCAAAACACCAGCATGATATTACTCTGGGGTTTTTAAATGACTGATTTGCTCAACTAGATAAAGAAAACCTTAGCAAGATATCTACATCCATGCCAATCTGCAGGCTTTACTTGCGCTGTTGCAGAATGAGGTAGTTCTGCACTTCATTAGCTACTATTAGGACCTGGCCCCTAGGGTTGCCTCATTGCTATTTCCTGTCTGAGGAAGATAAACTTGACAGGGCAAAATGTGAAGTGCATGGAAATGTGTAATGCTGGAAAGCTTTTCCAGTGTATTTGAAGCCTCTGTGCACGTTAATCTTCCTCTCTGGAAATCTTTAACAGCTATTCAAAATAATCCCTTAATGCAAATTCTTTCATATCTAATAGCAAAAGTGTCTGGAATCAGATCCAAAAATACCCACTGGTAGTATTTAGTCCTTCTCTCCTCAAATGGCTAGTAGCTGCAAAGACTTGAATAGAAGGTTTGTGTATCATAGTAAATAATGCTCCCCTGAAATTATTATAAATTTCAGATACCACAACGGCAGCATGTTATGTCAAGAATGTAAAACAATGCAACCCCATTAGACTAATTAGCTAATGCTTGCGCATTGCTTTAAAGAACCAAGTATTATGTTAGCTATCATGAGTGAACTGGAATATGTAACATTTTCTTTTTAGCCTAGCCTGACATTGCCCAATCCTGCTACAATGCCACAGGTCTTTCCAGTGTATGGTGAATACTTACCATGAAGAACATGAGGATGGCTTCTGAGTATAACATGAAATATGTTTATGGGCAGATCTAGGATTTTTTAAATGTGGGAGCAGCAACTTGTGCTTCCAGCTCCCACCACACCATTGGGGTGGGTAGATCATGCTCTGGGAGCAAGAGTCAGGACTCCCTCCTCCTCCTCCCCGCCCCAGGCCCTGAATTAGGAAATCAGGTAAGAATTTTCCCCCTCTCACCTTTGCTCTCGGCACCCACTCCCTTCCCTTCAGTGCTCAGCAGCATATCCCCTCCACTTGGACACCTATCCTACATGCTGCTGCCACTGTCCCTGCCTGTCCTGTGGGGCAAAAGGAGTTTTAGCACCACTTCTGTCCTGCTCCACTCAGGCTCATGGGAGACCCAGGGTCATCCCAGAAGAGCAGCAACCACAGTAGTGGGTGGATTCCCCCTCCACCAGCCTGTTTCCAGACTGCCAGGGAATACCCATCAATTGTTGTCATTTTCAGCCAGGTAGAGAGCACCTGCTGCTGACCTCAGGTCCTTATACAGTCCAGTTGGAGTGGGCAGGACAGCTGGGGATAGGCAGTGGTAGGTGGAGGAGGGGAGGTGCTGCTGAGCATGGAGGGTAAGGGAGGGGGAGAATTTTTACCTGATTCAGGAGCTTTAAAAAGTTGTCCACCCCCCCCCCCCCCCGCCCCCCCCCGCTT